>NC_133426.1:750000-855000 GCF_049350105.2 Macaca mulatta | reverse complement strand
GGCCAACTGGGAGGTATAATAAGATATAATAAGCAGATTGATATAAAAAGCAGATTGATAATCTCCCAGCGGGTAGATTAGCTAACTGGGAGGTGGAGGTCCGTTTGGAGGTTGGAGTCCAAGTTGGATGTGGAGGCCAATATGTAGTTGGAGGCCAGCTAGGAGGTAAAGTCCAGTTGGGAGATTGGAGGCTAAATTGAAGGTGGAGGCTAACTTGGAGGTGAGGCCAATTAGGAGGTTGGAGGCTAACTTGGAGGTGGAGGCCCGTTTGGAGGTTGGAGTCCAATTTGGATGTGGAGGCCAACATGTAGGTTGTAAGCCAGCTAGGGGGTAGAGTCCAGTTAGGAGACTGGAGGCTAATTTGAAGGTGGAGGCTAACTTGGAGGTGAGGCCAATTTTGAGGTTAGAGGCTAACTTGGAGGTGGAGGCCAGTTTGGAGGTTGGAGTCCAACTTGGATGTGGAGGCCAACATGTAGGTTGGAGGCCAACTAGGAAGTAGAGTCCAGTTGGGAGATTGGAGACTAACCTGATGGTAGAGGCTAACTTGGAGGTGGGGGCCAATTTGGAGGTTGGAGACTAACTTGGAGGTGGAGGCCAGTTTGGAGGTTGGACTCCAAGTTGGATGTGGAGATCAACATGTAAGTTGGAGGCCAATTAGGAGGTGGAATCCAGTTGGGAGATTGGAGGCCAACTTTAGGGTAGAGGTTAACTGGGAGGTGGAGGCCAATTTTGAGGTTGGAGGCTCACTTGGAGGTGGAGGCCAGTTTGCAGGTTGCAGTCCAAGTTGGATGTGGAGGCCAACATGTAGGTTGGAAGCCAGCTAGGGGGTTGGCCTCTCAAAGTGCTGGGATTCCAGGCGTGTGAGCCACTGTGCCCGGCCGTGTTCAAATTTAATATTTAACTTTTCCTCCACAGATGGGCACAACCCCAAACCCCCAGTTGTCCACCAAAGGAGCTGTGGGAATCCAAAGTCACCAGTAACGTGTGGTAGGACAATTTGGCTGAGATGTCTACAACACAGAAAGAGCGTTTGGCATGTAAAGCAAAATATTTTATTAATGACATACATCCCATAGAGTCTGTTCAGAATGCAATTTCAGAATGAAAACAAACAATCTGTGGAGAAATCTGCGACTCTTTCTGTGGCGATCTGTGAAGAAAGGGCCACCTTTTTGGGGGACGACTGTATCGGTGAACGCAGGTCAGAAAAGCATGTGGCTCTTCATCACTCCATTTCTGTGAACGGCAAATGACACTTGAAAAGTGCTGTCGTGCAATGCTGAACTGAAGGAGCCTGTGGTGTCAATTAAAACTCACTTTGCGTCATAAGCAGAGATGGCTGTCTTCGCTTTGGAGGCTGTAGAGAGAAATCACAGGACTGTATTTTTTTGTCGAGCCTGCTCACTGACATGTCTCCATCACTATTGAAGGATATTAATTACTGTCCTACTCTGTTTTCATGCTGCAGATAAAGGCAAGCCCGAAACTGGATAATTAACAAAGGGAAGAGGTTTCGTTTGTTTGTTTGGAGATGGAGTCTCACTCTGTCACCCAAGCTGGAGTACAATGGTTCAATCTCAGCTCACTGCAACCTCCACTTCCCGGTTCAAGTGATTCTCCTGCCTCAGCCTCCCGAGTAGCTGGGATTACAGGCACCTGCCACCATGCCCGGCTAATATTTGCATTTTTAGTAGAGACGGGATTTCGCCAGGTTGGTCAGGCTGGTCTCAAACTCCTGATCTCAGGTCATCTACTTGTCTCGGCCTCCCAAAGTGCTGGGATTACAGGCGTGAGCCACTGCACCCGGCCAAGAGGAATTCACTCTACCATGAGAACAGTATGGGGGAAGCTGCCCCCCACGATTTTATTCTTTCTCACTAGGTCCCTCCCACAAGAGGTGGAAATTATGGAAGCTACAATTCAAGATGAGATTTGGGTGGGGACGCAGCCAAACCCTATCAATCACTCTGGGAGATAATGTGTCTATGTATTTTGAATTGCGTTTGTGACATTGTCCTTGTGGCTGGATATTTTTTTTTTCTTTTTTCCGTAAAAGACTATTTTATTGCTATTTCTTGCCTCCCTTTCTGGATCTGTCCCATGAGATGTTCAAAGGAGTCCTGTATGGAGATCAATCTCATAATTTCTTCATATTTAACATTTTGCAAAATTTTGTTTGTGTGTTTGAGACAGAGTCTTGCTCTGTTGCCCAGGCTGGAGTGCGGTGGCGCCATCTCAGCTCACTGCAACCTCCGCTCCCTGGGTTCAGGTGATTCTCCTGCCTCAGCCTCCCGAGTAGCTGGGATTACAGGTGCCCACCAC
This sequence comes from Macaca mulatta, assembly GCF_049350105.2. Lineage (NCBI taxonomy): Eukaryota > Metazoa > Chordata > Mammalia > Primates > Cercopithecidae > Macaca > Macaca mulatta. The sequence continues at coordinate 852,678 of NC_133426.1, read as the reverse complement.
CACGCCCAGCTAATTTTTTTTTTTTTTTTTTTGTATTTTTGTTAGAGACCGTGTTAGCCAGGACAGTCTCGATCACCTGAGTTCGTGATCTTCTTGCCTCGGCCTCCCAAAGTGCTAGGATTACAGGTGTGAGCCACCGCGCCCGGTCACATTCTGCCACATGTCTTATAGCCCAAAAGGTAGGATGGAGCGCATTCTTGTGTTTTGTAGATGGGGGAAATTCTCATACATCACAGGTGGGGGAAATTTCTGCCTTGTGTTGCTGCGAGTAACTCTAGGTCATGCTTCCGTGAGAACAACTATCTCCAGAAGGTCCCAGGCTTTCAGGGAAGGGGACACGGGTTCACCCCCATCTCCTTGGTGACATGTTCTTAGCAAAGATTTCAGACAGTGTCAGGAAGGTCACCGGCTTTCAGGAAAGAGGACACGGGTTCACCCCATCTCGTTGGTGACACGTTCTTAGCAAAGATTTCAGATAGTCTCAGGAAGGTCCCAGGCTCTCAGGAAAGAGGACACGGGTTCACCCCATCTCCTTGGTGACACGTTCTTAGCAAAGATTTCAGACAGTCTCAGGTGGGTCCCAGGCAACAGCGCCCAGAACACAGGAACTGACGTGACTTTGCTCCCTTTTGGGTAACTTGAGGTGTTGTGGATACAGGCTTTGCTTCCATCCAGCTTGGAGTAAACACCTTGCATTCCTCATCTGGGTGTGTACTCCAAGCCTGCTCCTCAGCCCAGGCTCTCAGTGATGGTTCTTTGATGGAGACAAACCCCTGTTTTGGTGCCTCTGCAAGAATTACGTTTCCTGCCAGGACTTGTGGCTCACCAGGGCACACATCCTCATACGATCAGAGACTGGGTCATGATAAGTGACCCCGGGGGGATCATTATAAATGCCCAGGACTCCAACGTGTCTGCCAGCCATAATTCTGCAGTAGGAGAAAAACTACCTCCCTGTAAGATTCCGTGCCAAAGTCTGGTAAGCTACAAAATGATTCATTCCCTGTTATATGTCAAATGTCTGTTTAGCCACGGAATGTTTGTTCCCCGGTGCCGGAAAGAAATAGCCCTCGAACATAAATGTCGTTCTCTCAGCAAGGTCATTTTTACTTTCTGCAGAAAGGGTGCTTTTATCACCGACGGAACCACGGCGAGAGGACACCTGAACCAAGGAAGGGAAGCAGTTTTAAGCAATTTTTATCACCGACGCAGTTGGTCCCCGCTACTGTGTCCTGTCTCCGTTGGCTGGAGCCAGACCTCACGGTGTAAACTCAAACCCCGACCGGCTAACCGTTTAAAACTTTTCTAAAGAGGTAAAAGTAAAGGAAAGACAAAGGAAAAGAGGAAGCTGCTTATGCCAAATAGGAAAGGGGCACAGGCTGAGAGCTGGAATGTACCTGTGAGGACGTCCAGCACAAACATGCTAATGAAGGTCCAAGGACATGCAGGGAGTATGACGTACCTGGGAGGCTGTTTAACTGCTACACAGGACATGGCTTAACAAAGGATTATTAGCACAAAGCCAGGAGGCTTGAAGGAAGTTCGTTTTTGAAAGAAACGACTCTGTCGAACACTTAGGATTTATTCTTTAACAAGGAAGGAAACTGAAGAGAAATGTTGACTTTCTACCCTCCCCAAGGTGAATGGGGGTGTACTCATGTGTTCCTAACCACGGCGAACCGGGAACACAGACATGACGGAAGCAGGAGGAAATCTTTTCTCCCGTCTCGCTCTGCGTATTCTGTCTTTAATGCCCTCGGGGACCCACAGCCCCACCCCTGGCTGCAGGATCTGTCAGTAAATTAACTCTAGGTTGGTGGAATATTTTTACCAACAGTTAAAATATTTTTTTAATTAAAAAATTTAAAATTTTTAATTTAAAAAATTTAAAATTTAATTTAAAAAATTAAAAAAAAATTTTAAAGACTGTTTTTACCAACTGGCTAACACGGTGAAACCCCGTCTCGAACAAAAATACAAAAAATTAGCCGGGCGTGGTGGCAGGTGTCTGTCGTCCCAGCTACTCGGGAGGCTGAGGCGGGAGAATGGCGTGAACCTGGGAGGCAGAGTTTGTAGTGAGCTGCCATAATAAAAAGAAAAAAATACCCACCCCACAAAAAAAAACAAAAAAAAACAAAACTGGGTGGCTAAAAAAATAAAAGTTTATGCTGTCCAAGTTCTTAAGACCAGAAGTCTGAAATTCAGGAGTCTCAGGGCCGTGTTCCCTCTGGAGTCCCCAGGGGAGGCTCCTTCCTGCCTCTCCCAGCTCCCGGGGGCTCCAGGCGTCCCTGGGCTTGTGGCCGCATCACTCCAGTCTCTGCCTCCGTCTCCACGTGGCCTCCTCCTCTGTGTCTGTGTCTCCTCTTCTGTCTCTTACAAGGACACTTGCCATTGGATTTGGGACTCACCTACTCCAGAATGATCTTATCTCAAAATCCTTCACTTAGTTACATCTCTAAAGACCTTATGTCTGAATAACGTCCCATTCATGCGCTCAGGGAGTGAGGATGTAGACATGACTTTTGGGGGAGACTATAGTTCAATCCAAAACAATTTTATTGGGTTTCTTCTAGGGCCTTAGGGGAGGCTCCTTCCTGCCTCTCCCAGATCCCGGGGGCTCCAGGCATCCCTGGACTTGTGGCCGCATCACTCCAGTCTCTGCCTCCGTCTCCACGTGGCCTCCTCCTCTGTGTCTGTGTCTGCTCTTCTGTGTCTTAGGAGACACAGGTCATTGGAATTAGGGGACACCCAGATAATTCAGGACGACCCCATTGTGAGGTCTGGACCTCAGTGACACCTGCCAAGATCCTTTTTCCGAGAAGGTCTCATTCCAAGGAACCAGGGATCAAGAGGAAGGTGTTACGTTTTGGGAGAACATCATCTATTCCGTTACACCATCCTATGGATTCCCACTCAGCCTGTCTTTTTTTTTTTTTTTTTTTAGACAGGGTCTCACTCTGTTCCCCAGGCTGGAGTGCAGCGGTGTGATCTCAGCTCACTGCAACCTCCGCCTCCCGGGTTCAAGCGATTCTCCTGCCTCAGCCTCCCGAGTAGCTGGGATTCCAGGCATGTGTCACCACGCCCGGCTAATCTTACATTTTTAGTAGACACGGGGTTTCTCTATGTTGGCCGGGCTGGTCTCGAACTGCCGACCTCAAATGATCCGCCGGCTTCTCCCTCCCAAAGTGCTGGAAGGACAGGCGTGAGCCTCCGCCCCCATATGGATATCGTGTTCACTTTCCAAATCAAAGGCCCTGTGGCAAGTCAGGCTACATTCCCTGGCGTCTGGATGTCAACACGGTTTTTTCAGGAGAGCCACCGCGCAGCCCACCGTGGTCACGCGTTTGGAAAACCATCACTCGGCAAACGGCGTTGGTGTTTACACCCTGGACGCTTTTCTCTGCCTGCCTTGGTTTTCAGATTGTGGCACATTCCTTTTCGTTTCTGGCCAGTCGACTCTCGTTCACGCAATTCTCCTGCCTCAGCCTCCCTCCCTCGTAGCTGGAATGACAGGTGCCCACCACCACGCCTGGCTGATTTTTATATATATATATATATATATATTTTTTTTTTAGTAGAGAGGGGGTTCCTAAGGGCCGGAACCTGCCGTCATACTGTTCTTGAGCGAATCCAAACCCCGTCCTCAAATCTTGCTAGTTTTCCAAAAAGAAGAGCATCATCCAATCGTTGTCTGAAAAAGACACCGTGATTCTGCGGACACTGTTTGGTAATTTTTTTTTTTTGAGATGGAGTCTCGCTCTGAGATCATCATCGATGTGGCTCAAGTGGACGGGAGAGGAACCCATCGTGTGTCTGCTGGATAACTCAATCCTTCCTTGCTGGAATTCCAGGGGATCTTTTTATCCAGCGTGGACTGCATGAATACACGTGCAGGGCATTCCCTGGGGGACCTGTATTCAGAACCTGTGGGATGTATCTCCAAATGCACGTTCCCTGGGTGCTTTTTCTCAGCTTCTCTGAGCCCATCAGAGGCAGCCTTATAACTCAATCCTTCCTTGCTGGAATTCCGGGGGATCTTTTTATCGAGGGTGAATTGCATGAATACACGTGCAGGGCATTCCCTGGGGGACCTGTATTCAGAACCTGTGGGATGTATCTCCAAATGCATGTTCCCTGCATGTTTTTCCTCAGCTCCTCTGAGCCCATCAGCGGTAGCCCCGTCTTGAACCATTCCAAGGCGAGGGTATTTTGCAACCCAAAAGAGGCCAGCGGGGTCCCCTGGCAGCCCCACTCAAGGGCATCCTCGATCTGAGACCTCCGACACACGGTGCTTTACATCCACCCGGTTTTATTCCCCTTAAACTGTTTTATTATTTTTTTTTTTTCCCCAACGAGATTGATGCTGTTAATATTAGCTTTCAAAATGACAGATTAACATCGCCAGTTAATCAGGGCGATTAGCAGATAAATATCTGTAATTCGATCACCAGAGTAATTTCTTTTCCGATAATGCGATTTAAACATGCGAGTGATTAAGTAATGAGCTTCTATCCCCACGGATTGCCAGCTCCCCGATGCGTCCCCTTACGGATAATTCGGGGTGATTAGCGGCAGCCTGGCCTGCTCGGAACGCTTCGGAGCCAAAGCTGGTGTGTCTTCCTGGATTCAGAGCTGGTCCTGGAACATTCTTTCCTTCCCACAAGAGATAGACACCGCTGTCCCTGCAGACATGCATAGCCGAGCTTGCTGTCCCTCATTTCCTTCTCGTGGACATCACACTCCCATAGAAGAACCAGGAGTATCTCAGAACCATTTAACATGCACATTAAAAAGGAAAAGAAACAAGGGCATGGTCACTCACAGCTGTCATCCCAGCACCGTGGGAGGCCGAGGCGGGCAGGTCACCTGAGGTCAGGAGTTCAAGACCAGCCTGGCCAACATGGGGAAACCCCGTCTCTACTAAAAATACAAAAAATAGAAGAAAAAAAAATGAACTGGGTCTGGTGGCAGGTGCCTGTGATCCCAGCTACTCGGGAGGCTGAGACGAGAGAATCACTTGAACCTGGGAGGCGGAGGTTGCAATGAGCTGAGATCGCGCCACTGCACTCCAGCCTGGGCGACAGAGCGAGACTCCGTCTCAAAAAAAAAAGAAAGGAAAATGAAAATGTGGTTTACACACACCGTGGAATAGTACTCAGCCATGAAAAAGGACAAAATCATGTCATTTGTAACAATTTGGATGGAGCTGGAGACGAGTCTCCTAAATACAGTAACTCAGGAATAGAAGCAAACAAACAGACCAAGAAAATCACTGTTGTCAGTTATAAGAAGACGCTACACTCTGGGTTCCTAGGGGCGTACGGGATAGAATCATGGACGTTGGAGACTCGGAAGACGGGACGATAGGAGCGGAGTGAGGCATGAACAATTCCCTCTGGCGTTCAATGTACGTTACTCAGTGTGCAGGTGTGGGAAGAGCCTAGACTTTACCAACCATCCGTGCAACCAAAAAACATGTAGGCCGGGCGCGGTGGCTCACGCCCGTCATCCCAGCACTTTGGGAGGCCGAGGCGGGCGGATCATGAGGTCAGGAGATTGAGACCAGCCTGGCCAACATGCTGAAACCCCATCTCTATTAAAAATACAAGAAAGTGGCCGGGCGTGGTGGCAGGTGCCTGTAATCCCAGCTCCTCGGGAGGCTGAGGCAGGAGAATCGCTTGAACCCGGGAGGCGGAGGTTGCGGCGAGCCCAGATTGCACCACTGCCCTCCAGCCTGGGTGATAGAGTAAGAACCTGTCTCAAAACAAACAAACAAACAAAGAAACAAACAAAAAGTTTGTATTGCTGAAGTGATTAAACCTGCCCACTTTTGATGCTTTGAAGACCAATTCCCCGCATTGTGTTTGTGCAGTGAGCTTCTGGGAGGGAACTGTGAGTCCATTCAACCTCTTTTTCTTTCTTTTTTTATAAATTACCCAGTCTTGGGTATGTCTCTCTCTTTTTTTTTTTCTTTTTGAGACAGAGTCTTGCTCTGTCGTCCAGGCTGCAGTGCAGTGGCACGATCTCAGCTCACTGCAACCTCCGCCTCCCGGGTTCAAGCCATTCTCCTGCCTCAGCCTCCCGAGGAGCTGGGATGACAGGTGCCCGCCACCACGCCCGGCTAATTTTTGTATTTTTAGTAGAGACGGGGTTTCACCATGTTGGTCAGGCTGGTCTCGATCTCCTGACCTTGTGATCCACCCGCCTCGGCCTCCCAACGTGCTGGGATGACAGGCGTGAGCCACCGCGCCCGGCCTCAGGTATATATATGAGCAGTATGAAAACGGATTAAGACGCTCAATAATCATCAGGGAAAAGCAAAGGAAACACACGTGGGCCGATGCCGTCCGTTTCCCACTGTCCACCGTCAGGCAATCTTCCTCGGAGGGCAGCCGCGTTTTGGATGAACTTTTTGAAAAATATTCAGGCCGGGCGCGGTGGCTCAAGCCTGTAGTCCCAGCACTTTGGGAGGCCGAGATGGGCGGATCACGAGGTCAGGAGATCGAGACCATCCTGGCTAACACGGTGAAACCCCGTCTCTACTAAAAAAAAATACAAAAAACTAGCCGGGCGCGGTGGCGGGCGCCTGTAGTCCCAGCTACTCGGGAGGCTGAGGCAGGAGAATGGCGTGAACCCGGGAGGCGGAGCTTGCAGTGAGCTGAGATCCGGCCACTGCACTCCAGCCTGGGCGACAGAGCGAGACTCCGTCTCAAAAAAAAAAAAAAAAAAACAAAACAAAAAAAAAAAAAAGAAAAATATTCAAAAGGACGCAATGAGGCCGCAAACGGAGAGTCCGAAGGCTGGAGAACAAACCGGGCTCCGTCTCCAATTCTGTGTCTCTGCCTCCTCTGAGTCGGGATAGAACGTTTGCAAGAGAGATCTCCGGTGGCAGGTGCATGGATGAGAATATCCCACCAAGGCCATCAAGCGGAGACGGACGATGCCCTTCACACAAACAGAGGTCCCAAGGGGGAAAGGACTGCTGGGGAAACAGAGTCACAGGACAACCAGAGTCACTGTGCGTTTCCTCCTGGGACACCTGCCCCCCACCCCACTCCCGGCCCGAGAAGTCAGTCTGGGCAGAGCAGGGTGGTGGTGTGACAAGGTAACACCAGCTGACAGCTCCCTGAGATGAAGTTTCTGACGCTCTCGCCTTTCAGAGCCTCCAGCTCAAGCCACAGACGCTGTCTTTTCCGAAAGATCAGACAGAGAGGTACCCTGGAGCGTGTCCAGACACACATCCGTCCCTCCTTTCCTGTAGAAACAACGTCCCTGTTCAACACGACCACTGGGGCAGGTGCCAGCCGTGACGAGCCATCACCGGGAGCTTCCGTCCTGTGTGTATCCGTCTGGGTAAGGGGCCACCAGCCCGTGCCCGGCTGTTGATTAATATGAGACTCCACGTGCCTGGGTGGAGAGGACGTCCCCAAGCGTCTCAGCTTGTCCCCTGGTTTCCCTGGTAACAGCCTCCAAATGCAGCGAGCTGGGCTCGGCTCCTCCTTCCCTGCTGCCGGTGGACCAGGCCCAGGCGGGCCACGTGGGCAACTCCGCACCTCACCTGTCAACACCGGCCGACCCAGCGTTTGATCACGGCAGACACCTGTCCCACCAAGGCCGCTCATCCCGTGATCACAGGGCCCTGCTAATGTAGTCAGCCGTGGCCACCCTGGGGAGACGTACCCCGGGATCTGCCACGGAGTCTCTGGTTTCGTTTCTTTCCTTCTTTCTTTCTTTCTCTCCTTCCTTTCTCCCTCCCTGTTCTTTCTTTCTTTCTTTCTCTTTCTTTCTTTCTTTCTTTCTTTCTCTTTCTTTCTTTCTTTCTTTCTTTTCTTTCTTTCTTTCTTTCTTTCTTTCTTTCTTTCTTTCTTTCTTTCTTTCTTTCTTTCTCCTTCCTTCTTTCCTTCCTTCTCTCTTTCTTTCTTCTTTCTCTTTCTTTCTTCTTTCTCTTTCTTTCTTTCTCTCCTTCCTCCCTCCCTCCCTGTTCCTTCTCTCTCTCTTTCTTTCTTTCTCTCTCTCTCTCTCTCTTTCTCTCTCTCTCTTTCTTTCTTTCTTTCTTTCTTTCTTTCTTTCTTTCTTTCTTTCTTTCTTTCTTTCTTTCTTTCTTTCTTTCTTTCTTTCTTTCTTTCTTTTTGAGATGGAGTTTTGCTTTTGTCACCCAGGCTGGAGTGCAGTGGTGCAATCTCGGCTCACCACAACCTCCGCCTCCCGAGTTCAAGCGATTCTCCTGCCTCAGCCTCCCAAGTAACTGAGATTACAGGCACCTGCCACCACGCCCGGCTGATTTTTGTATTTTTAGTAGAGACGGGGTTTCACCATGTTGGCCAGGCTGGTCTTGAACTCCTGACCTCAGGCGATCCACCTGCCTCGGCCTCCCAAAGTGCTGGGATTACAGGCGTGAGCCACCGCGCCCGGCCAGGATTTTTTATTCCTCTCTCCGTGGCTCCAGCTCCGTAAAACTCTCCAAGTGTGCTTTCAGAAATACGCCTTTAGAAGGATGGAAAGAGGTGTTTCTTATACAAGCGATGTTACAGCTAAAATAAAGACTAGGAAATCTGGCTGCAAGAATGTTAATTTTTTTGTTTTGTCTTGTTTTTGAGACGGAGTCTCGCTCTCTCACCCAAGCTGGAGTGCAGTGGTGTGATCTCAGCTCACTGCAACCTCCGCCTCCCGGGTTCACGCCGTTCTCCCGCGTCAGCCTCCTGAGTAGCTGGGACTACAGGTGCCGCCACCACACGCGGCTAATATTTTGTATTTTTAGTACAGACGGGGTTTCACCGTGTTAGCCAGGATGGTCTCGAACTCCTGACCTCAGGTGATCCACCCGCCTCAGCCTTCAAAAGTGCTGGGATGACAGGCGTGAGCCACCGCGCCCGGTCATTTCTTTCTCTCTCTCTCTTTTTTTTTTTTTTTTTGAGATGAAATGTCATTCTGTGGCCCAGGCTGGAATGCAGTGGCGTGATCTTTGCTCCCTGCAACCTCCACCTCCCAGATTCAGTCAATTCTCCAGCCTCAGCCTGCGGAGTCCATGGGATGACAGGCGCCCGCCACCGCGCCCGGCTAATTTTTGTGTTTTTTAGTAGAGGCGGGATTTCACCATGTTGGCCCAGGCTGGTCTCGAACTCCCGACCTCAGGTGATGCACCTGCCTCGACCTCCCAAAGTGCTGGGATGACAGGTGTGAGTCACCGCGCCCGGCCCCGATTTCATACTTTCTTTGGGTCTTTCCTAGTCTCTGCAAAGGTTTGAGTCAGACGTTGGGTTGGTGGAGGGGTTCCTGGCACGAGCTCACCTTCCAGAACCGCGATGGAAACTCAGCGCCCGACAGGAGGGTTGGTGATGTGGGCCCGTGGGTGAGGCAGGTCCCGGCTAACCCCACTGCAAATTGGTCTCATTTCAGACTTCCTTTCAGAAAATTAGACTCACCCGTTGACTAACCTCGGGGTAAGAAAAATCAAGTGTTTTTTTTTTTTTTTTTTTTTTTTCGTTTTGAGCAACCTCTGGGTAAGAAAAATCAAGTTTTTTTTTTTTTTTTTTCTTTTTTATGACCACATTCCTTCACTTTGACTTCACCTCCTGGTACTCCAAAGACCATCTAGCTCTTTCTGACTTTCAATATTAAAAATCCTGCCTCATAAAACGTGGATCTAGCCGGCATCAAAGCCTCGCATTCCATCGTGATTCTCATGGTTTATATATATATATATATATATAAAAGCCACACACAGCTCCTCACCTTCCTATGCCCCAGGCAAGACTGTTCATCGCCAACCTTTTTATCCGGCAAACGTGAGCGGCTTCCATTAGCCCCTCTAGAGAAATCCTGGGCCGGAGCGGGAGGACCCCTGGTGAATAATTCTATCTCTGGTTTTACGGTGGGGAGTGTGTGTGGCGTTTTGGAAGTTCGACTTTGGACGGGAGACTCCCAGGACGACTTTTGTGCTTCTCTCAGGTCATAGAACAAATCTGACGGCGATTCCGAATTCTGCCAACCTCATGACCCGCCTTGATCCTTGGACACCCGGGAGAGAGAAATTCAGACCCGGTTGCCCTGTGGCCATGTTTCCAGCCAAACAGCCGCTGAATAAATGGGCCGGGCTCGTCTCGCAGGAGGTGCTGACGTCCAGCCTGAGGGCTGGTGTTTTGAGGACGCTTCTTTGTTTTTCTGTGTGTCCGGGAAGAGTCTGGAGGACGGACTTTGTGCCATCATTTCAGCTCATCCTTCATTTTCCCGTAAGTATAAATTGGCCGGTTGTCTGCAGAAAAGGGAAAGGCTGGACGGGCACACTGAGAATCCGCCCCACACACATAAGGTTACTGTGCTCTTTGCAAATCCTGAGACGCATAATTAAACCATTAACCGAGAGGCCCAAGCTTTCCTCTTTCAACACTTTTCCCAAGGATCTCACCAACCGGGCCCTTCATCATTTTAAGTATGGGACGGGCCTGGCGGACGCCTGAGATTTTATGCTGTCCCCCCACCCGCCTCACTGTGTGGCCTTTTCTGAGCTCCCTGGGGTCTCCGAGGTCCAGATGAAAATTGGCAAAAGCAGGTTTGCCGCCCACCTTCCTACCTACCTCACAGCCGGGCTGTGTGGGGAAAGTTAGTTTATGTTCCGGGAACCCTTTGTACCCTGTCAAGCCTTTTACATAATTGCCTTGTCTTTTATTTTTTTCCAACTGGCTGAAGCCGGGAGAAGATGAAGCCCGTCCAAGCCCACTGGACAGCGAGTTCCGTTCGCCTGGACTTTCCCGGACGGGGTTCTGCGTAAAACCGGGTGCTCACAAAGCTTGCGGGCAACTGAAGACCGTTCTGCCCGGACCATTCCTATTCCACAGTGTTTTGGTCCTTTCTGTGCCTAAAGGAACACACCTCAAGTTGTGTCCTGATAAACCTTATTCCCAGTGAGCCCCGATCCGCTCTCCTGAATGGATAGAGAATCCAGCCGCTCGTATTTCTTGGGATGATTTTCCTTGGTTATCACAGCCTTTGGAGGATTGCGTTTTTTATTTATTTATTTATTTTATTTTTCTTCCTCCTCTATTTTTAGGCAGACCCTCCTGTGACCAGTTCATGTAACGAGAGTCTTGATGTAGCTTCAGGCTACCTTTGCAAAGGCATCCCCTATGAAAAGCAGATTTAGGACTCTGGGCAGGGGGGTTCACACACGTCATGCGAGCATTTTGGGAGGCCCAGGCAGGTGGATCTCTGGAGGCCAGGAGTTTGAGACCACCCTGGCCAGCACGGTGAAATCCTGTCTCTACTAAAAATAGGAAAAAAGGAGTCAGGCACAACACTGAAAACTTGTCTGTCATCCCAGCTCCTCAGGAGGCTGAGGCAGGAGAATCGCTTGAAGCTGGGAGGCGGAGGTTGCAGTGAGCTGAGATCGCACCACTGCACTCCAGCCTGGGAGACACAGCAAGACTCTGTCTAAAAAGAAGGGAAGGGGAGGGGAGGGGAGAGGAGGGGAACGAAGGGGAAGGGAGGGAAGGGGAGGGGAAGGAAAGGAAGGAAGGGGAGGGGAGGGGAGGGAAAGGAAGGAAGGGGAGAGGAGGGGAGGGAAAGGAAGGAAGGGGAGGGGAGGGAGGAAGGGAAGGGAAGGAAGGGAAGGAGATGGGAGGGGAGTCAAGACTTTGTCTAAAAAGAAGGGAAGGGGAGGGGATGGGAGGGGAGGGGAGGGGAGGGGAAGGAAGGGAAGGGGAGGGAAGGGAAGGAAGGAAGGGGAGGGGAGGGGAGGGGAGGGGAAGGGAAGGAAGGGGAGGGGAGGGGAGGGGAGAGGAGGGGAGGGAAAGGAAGGAAGGGGAGGGGAGGGAAAGGAAGGAAGGGGAGGGGAGGGGAGCGGAGAGGAGGGGAGGGGAACGGGAGGGGAGAGGAGGGGAAGGGGAGGGGAGGGGAGGGGAGAGGAGGGGAGGGAAAGGAAGGAAGGGGAGGGGAGGGGAGAGGAGGGGAGGGAAAGGAAGGAAGGGGAGGGGAGGGGAGGGGAGAGGAGGGGAGGGAAAGGAAGGAAGGGGAGGGGAGGGGAGGGAAAGGAAGGAAGGGGAGGGGAGGGGAGGGGAGAGGAGGGGAGGGAAAGGAAGGAAGGGGAGGGGAGGGAAAGGAAGGAAGGGGAGGGGAGGGGAGGGGAGAGGAGGGGAAGGAAAGGAAGGAAGGGGAGGGGAGGGGAGGGAAAGGAAGGAAGGGGAGGGGTGAGGAGGGGAGGGAAGGGAAGGAAGGAAGGGGAGGGGAGGGGAGTCAAGGCTGTCTAAAAAGAAGGGAGAGGAGGGGAGGGGAGGGGAGGGAAGGAAGGGGAGGGGAGTCAAGATTCTGTCTAAAAAGAAGGGGAGGGGAGGGGAGGGGAGGGGAGGGAGGAAGGGAAGTGTCCGTTCGACAGAAAGGACGCATCCTAGTGACAGAAGAAAACATTCTGGCCGAGCCTGGTGACAACAGTTAACAAACAACGTATAACTCAAGATTGATAAAGGAACACATTTTCCATGTTTCCACTAAAAAAAAAAAAAGATGAAGCAGTTGAAGCGACAGATGCACGAATTAACCTGATGCAAAATCCTTCCACAACGACCCACGTCTCCACACGTCACGGGGGGCGCCTGAAAAACATGCAATTATTAGGTGCCAAAGTGTCTGCAAAATAAAACGTTTTCCAAAACACACACGAAACATCTTCGTTCCTGAGCTGGACTTGTCTGAAACGGTGACTTTTTTTTCCGTTGGCACCGCACGGAGCCAACGACGGAACCGGTTCCCGGTTTAGAATTCAGTAGTGAAAGTACAAGGGAGAGAAGTTCAAAAAGGGGAGCTTTTTTTTTTTTTTTTTTGAGACGGAGCCTCGCTCAGTCGCCCAGGCTGGAGTGCGGTGGCCGGATCTCAGCTCACTGCAAGCTCCGCCTCCCGGGTTCACGCCATTCTCCTGCCTCAGCCTCCCGAGTAGCTGGGACTACAGGCACCTGCCACCACGCCCGGCTAATCTTTGTATTTTTAGTAGAGACGGAGTTTCACCGTGTTGACCAGGCTGGTCTTGAACTCCTGACCTCAGGTGATCCGCCTGCCTCGGCCTCCCAAAGTGCTGGGATGACAGGCGTGAGCCACCGCGCCCGGCCAGGGGATGCATTTTTTTAAATTAAAAATTTAAAAAAATTAATTTTTATTATTTTTGGAGACGGAGTGTCACTCTTGTCGTCCTGGCCTCCCACGTTCAAGCAATTCTTCGGCAGGGACGTTTTATTAAAATGACTAAGAGCCTCACGGAGGCGCCCATGACTTTGAGATGCAGTTTTCACTGAAGGTCAGTCACAGGTAGGGCTGATCACCAGTGTGACTAACCTGTCTCCAGCCCGGCCAGAGGTCAAGCTGATAGAAGAGGGTGTGGGTCCCCCACCATCAATTACATTCTGTTTTTATTTTATTTTTGTTTGAGATGCAGTTTCACTCTTGTTGCCCAGGCTGGAGTGCGGTGGCGTGATCTCGGCTCACCGCAACCTCCGCCTCCCGGGTTCATGCAATTCCTCTGCCTCAGCCTCCCGAGTAGCTGGGACAACAGGCACCTGCCACCACGCCCGGCTAATTTTTGTATTTTTAGTAGAGACGGGGTTTCACCGTGTTAGCCAGGATGGTCTCGATCTCCTGACCTCGTGATCCGCCCGCCTCGGCCTCCCAAAGTGCTGGGATGACAGGTGTGAGCCACCGCGCCCGGCCAGAGGATGCATTTTTTAAATTAAAAAAAAATAATAATTTTTATTATTTTTGGAGACGGAGTGTCACTCTTGTCGCCCTGGCTGGAGTGTGCAATGGCACGATCTCAGCTCACTCCAGCCTCTGCCTCCCGGGTTCAAGCAATTCTCCTGCCTCAGCCTCCTGAGTAGCTGGGACTACAAGTCTGAGCCACCGTGTCCAGCCCTGGGAGATGCATTCTCTATACAGCTGCAGGAGAGCAAAGGTGACACAGAGAGAAGATCCTTTAGCAAATGTGTGGCAAGAAAAGAGAGGCATTCCACCTAATTCAAAGAAATCAGCCAAGCCCGGCAAACACAGCTCACAGTCTCCAGGACACACAGCCCAGACTTCCCAACCTTGGTTTTTTCTCCACACCCTTCAACTGCCATGCTTGCAAACTCTTAAACGTGATCGTGTTGTTGCATTCTGGCCTGGGTGACAGAGTGAGACTCTGTCTCAGTGTAGAAAAGAAAGAAAGGAAGGAAGAAATAAAGAAAGAAAGAGAGAGAGAGAGAAAGAAAGAAGGAAAGAAGGAAGGGAGTGAAGGGAGGGAAGAAAGAAAGAAAGAAAGAAAGAAAGAAAGAAAGACAGAAAGAAAGAAAGAAAGAAAGAAAGACAGAAAGAAAGAAGGAAGGAAAGAAGGAAGGAAGGAAGGAAAGGAAGGAAAGGAAGGAAGGAGAGAGAAAGAAAGAAGGAAAGAAGGAAAGAAGGAAGGAAGGAAAGGAAGGAAGGAAAGAAGGAGGAAGGAAGGAAAGAGGGAGAGAGAGAAAGAAAGAAGGAAAGAAGGAAGAAAAGGAAGAAAAGGAAGGAAAGGAAGGAAGGAGAGAGAAAGAAAGAAAGAAGGAAAGAAGGAGGAAGGAAGGAAAGAGAGAGGAGAAAGAAAGAAAGGAAGGAAAGAAGGAAGGGAGGGAGGGAAGGAAAGGAAGGGAGAAAAGGAAGGAAGGAGAGAGAAAGAAAGAAAAAAGAAAGAAAGAGAAAGAAAGAAGGAAAGAAGGAAGGAAAGAAAGAAGGAGGAAGGAGAGAGAGAAAGAAAAAGAAGGAAAGAAGGAGGAAGGAAGGAAGGAGAGAGAGAGAAAGAAAGAAAGAAGGAAAGAAGGAAGGAAGGAAAGAAGGAGGAAGGAGAGAGAGAAAGAAAGAAGGAAAGAAGGAGGAAGGAAGGAAGGAGAGAGAAAGAGAAAGAAAGAAAGAAAAAGAAAAAGAAAGAAAGTTCAGATGATTTTAAACGTGTAAGTTGCTTCTGTTTGGACAGAAAAGCGTCCTCTTTACCGGCCTTTTCCAAACAGCTCTGCTCATTTACTGGAAACGTCCCGTTTGTCACGGATACTCCGTGTATTTCGCTGAGGGCCGTCCTCCGCCCACCGCAGAACATGCTGCTTGTCTTTCTGAAACGGCCTTTCCTTGTGGAACCTGCCCCCGCCTTTAAAACATTCATTTCCAACGTTGGCCTTGGGAGAAGGATTTCTTTTTTTTTTTTTTTTTGGATCAGCACACACGGCAGATTTGTGTCTGGCTGAAATTATCACAGGTGTGGGCACATATTGACATGGTTCTTAGGCTGCGTCGTAACTCTCTAGAAGACAACCTCAGAAAAGACACAGATCTCTGTGTTCGAACCCGGGGTGCAGTTTCTTTTCCTGCGTCCAAAAGCGGGAAGTTCTTTTGCCCGAGGATTAGGCGCCCGTTTCAGACTTGGGGGGTGCCTCTCAGGGGAAAGCAGACCCCCAAACTCGTGCCTCACGTTGGATCAGGACAGAGCTGGCTGGATCCTCCCCCATCTGCAGACACAGGAATTGCTTGACATCAATAGAACAGGCCAGATCAAAGGTTTGCAAAAGGCCTTCCTCTAGAAGACATTACCCCAGGTCTGCAAGAACCCTGGAGGCGACCGAAGTAGAAAACAGCCGAGATGAACAACTTTTCTCTGCAGAGAGCTCACGAGCACAGCAACAGGCCGGACGGATTTGTTCTGAAAAATGAGGACGCGCGCATCTCGCACAGGTGGTTCTCCTTGTCTCCCAGACACTTGTTCCAAACGTTTTAAAAAAAGACTCAGGATGATTTTTTTTTTTTTTTTGGCCGGGCGCGGTGGCTCACGCCCGTCATCCCAGCGCTTCGGGAGGAGGCTGAAGCGGGTGGATCACAGGTCAGGGGTTCGAGACCAGCCTGAGCAACGTAGTGAAACCCCATCTCTACTAAAAACACAAAACATTAGCCGGGCGTGGTGGTGGGCACCTGTCATCCCAGCTACTCAGGAGGCTGAGGCAGGAGAATCGCTTGAACCCGGGAGGCGGAGGTTGCAGTGAGCCGAGATCGGGCCATTGCACTCCAGCCTGGACGACAGAGCGAGACTCCGTCTCAATCTCTAAATAAATAAATACATAAATAAAAAATACATACATACATAAAGAGTTCAGGTGATTTTAAAGATATATTTTACAGGTGCTTAAAACACAGGCCGTGGTTTCTAAGGGACAGATATCCTTTCGACGAGAAAGAAATGAAAGGTTAGGCTTCAGATGCTGATAGAAGCGAAATTACATAATACGTTTTTTATTGACAATTGAATTCAGAGTCGGATACTGTGTTATTACAAAATAATTTCCCCTCCTACCCCCACGCCAACCCCTGATATTGTCCACGGCAGAAACATTAGCAACCTTGGAAACTTTTTCTTTTTCTTTTTTCTTTTTTTTTGAGACAGAGCCTCGCTCTGTCACCCAGGCTGGAGTGCAGTGGGGCAATCTCGGCTCACTGCAACCTCCACCCCCCGAGTTCAAGCGATTCTCCTGCCTCAGCCTCCCGAGTAGCTGGGATTATAGGCACCTGCCATTGCAGGGTAATTGTTGTGTCTTTAGTAGATGCGGGTTTTTTTCATGTTGGCCAGGCTGGTCTCGAACTCCTGACCCCAGGTGATCCACCTACCTCGGCCTCCCAAAGTGCTGGGATGACAGGCGTGGACCACCACACCCGGCCTTGAAAAGGTAAAGATGCAAATTATACCAGCCATATTTCCACTTAGCTGTGACAATCACACATCACTTGTGTGTCTCTATTACTCTCTGTCTTATTCTCTAGTAAATGACTATGAAAATAATTATGCTTTGTTTAGTTTGTACTATGTCAACTTTTAAAAAAATGTTATTTTAAGCTCTGGGGTGCCGGGCGCGGTGGCTCAGGCCTGTAATCCCAGCACTTTGGGAGGCCGAGGCGGGCGGATCACGAGGTCAGGAGATCGAGACCATCCTGGCGAACATGGTGAAACCCCGTCTCTACTAAAAATACAAAAAATTAGCCGGGCGTGGTGGCAGGTGCCTGTAATCCCAGCTACTCGGGAGGCTGAGGCAGGAGAGTGGCATGAACCGGGAGGTGGAGCTTGCAGTGAGCCGAGATAGCACCACTGCACTCCAGCCTGGGCGACACAGCGAGACTCCGTCTCAAAAAAAAAAAAAAAAGTAAAGTAAAATAAAATAAAATAAAGTAAAGTAAAATAAAGCTCTGGGGCATGCGGGCAGGGTGGACAAGTTTGTTACATAAACGTGTGCCATGGTGGTTTGCTGCACCTGTCAACCCATCGCCTAGGTATTAAGCCCACCATGCATTAGTTATTTTTCCTGTTGCTCTCCCTCCCACCCCTCTACCCCGTGACAGGCCCTGGTGTGTGATGTTCCTCTCCTTGTGTCCATGTGTTCTCACTATTCAGCTCCCACTTATGTGTGAGAACCTGCAATGTTTGGTTTTCTGTTCCTGTGTTCGTTTGCTGAGGATAATGGCTTCCAGCTCCACTGACACCCCTGCAAAGGACACGGTCTCATGGGTGAACATATTTTGTTCCTCTCCAAATTTTCCTAGAAAAACAGAGCATTCTGCTATACCCAAGTTCGTAGCATCATCATTCACAACAGCTCAAAAGTGGAATAAATCCAGGTGTCCCTTGGTGGATGAATGGGTAAACAGAACTGGCTCTAGACACACAGTGGAATACTATACAGCCAGGAAAAGGAATGAGGGTCAGACGCAGGCTGCAGCGTGGATGAACCTTGAAGACATCAGGCCCAGTGAGAGAAGAGACACACAAAGGAATACTATACAGCCAGGAAAAGGAATGAGGGTCAGACGCAGGCTACAGCATGAATGAACCTTGAACACATCAGGCCCAGTGAGAGGAGAGACACCCAATGGAATACTATACAGCCAGGAAAAGGAATGAGGGTCAGATGCAGGCTGCAGCGTGAATGAACCCTGAAGACATCAGGCCCATATAATGGAAACTCTACAGCCAGGAAAAGGAATGAGGGTCAGACGCAGATTGCAGTGAGGATGAACCTTGAACACATCAGGCCCACACAATGGAATACCATACGGCCAGGAAAAGGAATGAGGGTTAGCTGCAGGCTGCCACATGGATGAACCTTGAAGACATCAGGCCCAGTGAGAGAAGAGACACACAAAGGAATACTATACAGCCAGGAAAAGGAATGAGGGCCAGACGCAGGCTGCAGCATGAATGAACCTTGAAGACATCAGGCCCACACAATGGAATACTATACGGCCGGGAAAAGGAATGAGGGTCAGATGCAGGCTGCAGCGTGAATGAATCTTGAAGACATCAGGCCCACACAATGGAATACTATATGGCTGGGAAAAGGAATGAGGGTCAGATGCAGGCTGCAGCGTGAATGAATCTTGAAGACATCAGGCCCACACAATGGAATACTATACAGCCGGGAAAAGGAATGAGGGTCAGACACAGGCTGCAGCATGAATGAACCTTGAAGACATCAGGCCCACACAATGGAATACTATACAGCCGGGAAAAGGAATGAGGGTTAGCCGCAGGCTGCCACATGGATGAACCTTGAAGACATCAGCCCAGTGAGAGAAGAGACACACAAAGGAATACTATACGGCCAGGAAAAGGAATGAGGGTCAGACGCAGGCTGCTGCATGGATGAGCCTTGAAGACATCAGGCCCACACAATGGAATACTATACAGCCAGGAAAAGGAATGAGGGTCAGACGCAGGCTGCAGCGTGCATGAACTTTGAAGACATCAGGCCCAGTGAGAGAAGCCAGACAGGAAAGAGCACATAGTGTATGACTCCACTTATGTAAAATGTCTAGAACAGTGCAAGATTTCTCAGGGACAGAAACTAGAACTATAAGTGGTAGGGGCTGGGGGTAAAATGCGGGATTGGTGTTTCATGGGGACAGAGTTTCTGTTTGGGAAGATGAAAACGTTCTGGAAGTGGTTAGTGACGATGGTTGCACAATTATTTCAATGTACTTAGCATCACTAAATTGTAATATGTTTTTGTTGGTGGGGGGGATGGAGTTTTACTCTTGTTCCCACGGCTGGAGTGCGGTGGCGTGATCTTGGCTCACTGCAACCTCTGCCTTCGGGTTCAAGCAATTCTCCTGCCTCAGCCTCCCGAGTAGCTGGGATTACAGGCACCCACCACCACACCCGGCTAATTTTTGTGTTACTAGTAGAGACGGGGTTTCCCCATGTTGTTCAGGCTGGTCTCGAACTCCTGACCTCATGAGATCCACCTGCCTCAGCCTCCCAAAGTGCTGGGATTACTGAGGCGTGCACCAACACACCCAGCTAATGTTTGTATTATTAGTAGAGACGGAGTTTCACCATGTTGACCAGCTGGTCTTGAACTCCTGACCTCATGTGATCCACCCACCTCAGCCTCTCATACTGCTGGGATGACAGGCGTGAACCACCGTGCCTGGCCGAATTGTACTGTTTAAAACGGCTAAAATGGCAGAGATTCCATTATGTGTGCTGTACCACAATTTAAAAAAATTATATTGCTATAGACAGGAAAAGAAGCTTTCTTTTGAGGAAAAAGGTACATTCAGTTGGCAGCAATGAACATTGCACGATATTTAATTTTTTTTTCTTTTTTCCTTTTTTTGAGACGGAGTCTCGCTCTTGTCACCCAGGCTGGAGTGCAGTGGCGCGATCTCAGCTCACTGCAGCCTCCACCTCCTGAGTTCACGCCATTCTCCTGCCTCAGCCTCCCAAGTAGCTGAGACTACAGGCGTGCACCACCGTGCCTGGCTAATTTTTTGTATTTTAGTAAAGACGGGGTTTCACGATGTTGGCCAGGATGGTCTCAGTCTTCTGATCTCCTGATCAGCCCACCTCAGCCTCCCAAAGTACTGGGGTTACAGGTGTGAGCCACCGTGCCCGGCCGAATTGTACTCCTATTTAAAATGGCTAAAATGGCAGAGATTATATTATGTGTGCTCTACCACAATTAAAAAATATATATATTGCTATAGACAGGAAAAAAAAAGCTGTCTTTTGTGGGAAAGGGTACATTTGGTTGGCAACAGTGAACACTGCATAATATTAAGTTTTAAAAATGCAGGTCGGGCGCGGTGGCTCACGCCTGTCATCCCAGCACTTTGGGAGGCCGAGGCGGGAGGATCACCTGAGGTCAGGAGTTCGAGACCAGCCTGACCAACATGGGGAAACCCCGTCGCTACTAAAAATACAAAAATTAGCCGGGTGTGGTGGTGGGTGCCTGTCATCCCAGCTACTTGCGAAGCTGAGGCAGGAGAATCGCTTGAATCCGGGAGGCGGAGGTTGCAGTGAGCTGAGATTGTACCACTGCACTCCAGCCTGGGGGACGGAGTGAGACCCTGTCTCAAAAAAAAAGAATATATTCAGAATATATCTGACCGCCTTGGATACTGAGGATAGATGTCATTTCGTCGGTGACCTTCTCTGCAGCAAGGAAAGCAATATTGCTCACCTGCATTATCAAACTGGACTCATCCAGCGAATTCAAGCTGTCAGCAAGATATGCAAACTGGAGGCCGGGCACGGTGGCTCACACCTGTAATCCCAGCCCTTTGGGAGGCCGAGGAGGGCGGATTCCTTGAGGTCAGGAGTTGGAGATCAATGTGGCCAACATGGTAAAACCTGGTCTCTACTGAAAAAAAAAAAAAAGAAAAAAAATACAAAAATTAGCCGGGTGTGGTGGCAGGTGCCTGTACTGCCAGCTACTCAGGAGGCTGAGGCAGGAGAATCGTATTTACGAGGTGGAGGTTACAGCAAGCCGAGATCAAGCCACGGCACTCCAGCCTGGGTGACAGAGTGACGCACCGTCTCAAAAACAAACAAAAAACAAACAAACAAAAGATATGCAAACTGGAATAACCTGGTTATATTATTCAAGGGATACTTTGCTATTCGAATTTCTGAGTCGGCAGGAAAAATCGTCATTTCTTGCCTTCTCTGAGGTATGAGAAGTGGCATGTTGTGTTTATGTGACTTAAGAATCTGGAGCAGTGACTCACACCAGCACTTTGGGAAGCCGAGACAATCCCAGCACTTGGGGAAGCCGAGACAGGTGGATCACCTGAGGTCGGGAGTTCGAGACCAGCTTAGCCAACATGGCTAAACCTGGTCTCGACAAAAAATAAAAAAATTAGCCGGGCGTGGTGGCGGGCACCTGTAATCCCATGTACTCGGGAGGCTGAGGCAGGAGAATCGCTTGAACCCAGGAGGCAGAGGTTGCAGTGAGCCGAGATCATGCCACTGCACTCCAGCCTGGGCGACAGAGCGAGACTCTGTCTCAAAAAAAAAAAAAAAAAAGTAGTGCACGGTGGCTCACGCCTGTCATCCCAGCACTTTGGGAGGCTGAGGCAGGTGGATCACGAGGTCAGGAGATCCAGACCATCCTGGCCAACATAGTGAAACCCCGTCTCTACTAAAAATACAAAAAGTTAGCCGGGCGTGGTGGCGGGCACCTGTCGTCCCAGCTGCTCTGAAGGCTGAGGCAGGAGAATGGCGTGAACCCGGGAGGCGGAGGTTGCAGAGAGCCGAGATCACGCCACGGCACTCCAGCCTGGACGACAGAGCGAGACTCCGTCTCAGGAAAAAAAAAAAAAAAATTGGAGCAGTTTGAAAGCTTTTTTTCTTCTTTTTTGAGACAGGGTCTCCCTCTGTCACCCAGGCTGGAGTGCAGTGGTGCAATCTCAGCTCACTGTAGCCTCGACCTCCTGGGCTCAACAGATTCTCCCACCTCAGCCTCCCGTGTAGCTGGGATGATAGACGTGCACCAAAACGTATTTCCATCTTCTCAGCATTTAGGAGAGTTTCACATCACATACCCTGACCTTGAGAATGAATTCAAGAAACTCTTTTTTTTTTTTTTTGAGATGAAATCTTGCTCTGTCGCCCAGGCTGGAGTGCAGTGGCACAATCTCAGCTCAGTGCAACCTCCGCCTCACAGGTTCAAGCTATCCTCATGCCTCAGTCTCCCGAGTAGCTGGGATCACAGGCACCTGCCAACACGCCTGGCTAATTTTTGTATTTTTAGGAGAGACGAGGTTTCACCACGTTGGCCGGGCTGGTCTCGAACTCCTGACCTCAGGTGATCCTCCCGCCTCAGCCTCCCAAAGTGCTGGGATGACAGGCCTGAGCCACCCTGGCCCGGCCCAACCACCTGATTGAGATAAAGGTCCCCCCAGGCTCTCATTCCTTCTGACCCCGTTTTCTTTCTTTCTTTTCTTCCTGCCCTCCTAGAGTGGGAGACGCTGACTCCCGCAGTCATCTTTGCACTGTTACAGAAATGTCAGGTATTTAACGAAACAATGATCATCCCGTATGTGCCAACGAGAACATATTGTACAAATATAGACAAAGTGGCATCGTTTGCATCCGTCGTTCCGGGTAGACACGCGATGAATTTTTCATATCCTCCCTGCTTTGAACTCCGTTATTACGGCTGGATACGGTGATTTGTATGTTTCTCTGAAGTCTTGTTTTCTGACAGCAGCACTCACGTATTTAGAAGGCTTGCTTGTTTTTACAGCTTCATGGGGATCCTCCTGAAACTGGTTTTTTTGTTTGTTTGTTTGTTTAATTTTCTCTCCCACTATGGGTGAGGTCCCGACGGACGCTGTGTGACGATCAATTGTCTAATTTACATCGTGCGAATCATAGATTTCGGAGACGGAGTTTTGCTCTCGTCTCCCATCCTGGAGGGCAGTGGCACGAGATCGGCTCACGGCAACTTCCACCTCCCGGGTTCGAGCGATTCTCTTGCCTCAGCCTCCTGAGTAGCTGGGATGACAGGTGCCCACCACCACGCCCGGCTAATTTTTGTATTTTTAGCAGAGACGGGATTTCATCATGTTGGTCAGGCTGGTCTCGAACTCCTGACCTCAGGTGATCCACCTGCCTCGGCCTCCCAGAGTGCTGGGATGACAGGTGTGAGCCTCCATGCCCAGCTGGCTAATTTTTGTATTTTTAGTAGAGATGGGGTTTTACCATGTTGGCCAGGCTGGTCTCGAACTCCTGACCTCAGGCGATTCTCCTGCCTCAGCCCTCCAAGTAGCTGGGATTACAGGCGCCTGCCACCACGCCCGGCTAATTTTTGTATATTTAGTAGAGACGGGGTTTCACCATGTTGACCAGGCTGGTCTCAAACTCCTGAACTCAGGTGATCCACCTGCCTCGGCCTCACAAAGTGCTGGGATTACAGGAGCCCACCACCACGCCTGGCTAATTTTTGTATTTTTAATAGAGATGGGGTTTCACCATGTTGACCAGGCTGGTCTCGATCTCCTGACCTCAGGTGAAGCACCTGCCACGGCCTCCCAAAGTGCTGGGATTACAGACGCGAGCCGCTGAGCCCGGACCCCACTCAGATTTTCTAACAGTCAGTAGATGGAGGCTGGGGGAGACCGTGAGCGAAGGGGCCTGGGTGACTGGGGGTCTTCAGCTGAGGGGCTGAGGAGGTTTGCTCTTTTTATTTCTCTTGTGCTCATATGCTGTGTTACAGGAGACCTCGTTGGCTCCTGGCTGTCCCACCCTCCACACGCACTTCCCGATGACCACCTGAGCGTGACCCCCCTCACCGGCGAATGCTCCAGACCCCGTCGCAATCCAGGCCTGTGAAAGTGGAGGTCCCCCTGGTGTGGGCACTTAGCAACGAAAGAGAAGGATATTAGGGGTGTCCCCTGATATCACAACATACGGCTGGATCGGCTGTGAAAGTTGTGAGGATGTGGAAAATGTTGAACAACATTTATTATATAGGTATATGTTTATATTTAGATTAAATATTTAATTAATATCTAATAATAAATATCAATATCTATTTAATATTAATCATTTAATTAATATCCAATAATAAATATGAATAATTATTAGATATTAATTAAATATTTAATAATATTTAAATGTTTAATAATTAATGCTTAATATTTAGTAATCAATATTAATAAATAAATATTTAATGATTAATATTTAATAATTATTTACACATTTGATTAAAATATAAACCTGCATACAGCTATATAGCCATATATTTACATATATCCATATATATCTATGCAATAGATATGCATCTATATGCATATTGCAGTATATGCAATATAAAATAGAAACATAAATTGAAATACTAATTAAATATTTATTTAATATTACTTAATATTTTTATATTATATAATACAATATATTATATACAATATATAATAAATATTTATATTTATGTATTTATATTATATACAATATATAATAAATGTCAATGGATTTATATTATATACAATATATAATAAATATCAATGTATTTATATTATATACAATATATAATATCAATGTATTTATAATATATATAATATATAATAATATAAATGTATTTATAATATATAATATATAATAATATGAATATAATATATTTACATAATATAAATATATGTAATATATAATAATATAAAATAATATGTATATAATATATAATAAATATAATATTGTATTTATATATTATATAATATATAATAAATATAATATTGTATTTATATATTATATAATATATAATAAACATATTTATACAATATAATAATGTAATATATTGAATATTATTAAATATAAATTATTTAATTAGTATTTAACAATAATTATTTAATATTTGATAATAACAATAATAATGTTTGATAATGTTGAATAACATCGACGAGGGTTGGTGGACACGGTTGCAGGTAAAAAGACACACAATTTGGCCGTGCGGCGGTGACTCACACCTCTGATCCCAGCGCTTTGTGAGGCTGTCGGGGGAGGATGGCTTGAGGCCAGAAGTTGGAGACCAGCCTGGGCAACATGGTGAGATTCTCCCCCGCTCCTTCATCTCTACAAAAAATAAAAAAACAGAAAGAGGCAAGATTCATGAATCATGGAGGGAGGGCTCTGTGATGTCCCGACAGCCTCAGCAATGCTGCGTTGGGCCTTTGCAAGGAAAAGAGATTGTCAGCAAGTAACTGCAACTGTAGGGCAGAGGAGATGGATGTTTCCCTGAGGACATCTTTCTGTTCTTTTCTATTTTTTATTTTAATATTATTATTATTATTATTTTTATTATGATCATTTTGGAGATGGAGTGTTGCTTTGTTGCCCAGGCTGGAGTGCAGTGGCACCGTCTCGGCTCACTGCAAGCTCCACCTCCTGGGTTCAGGAGATTCTCCTGCCTCAGCCTCCGGAGTAGCTGGGATTACAGGTGTCCGCCACCACGCCCGGTTAGGTTTTGAATGTTCCCACTGATACGAAACACACAGTGATATAAGGAGGTGAGGCAGTGGATGCCTTAACGTGACTTAATCATTCGACATTGCGCCCATGGATGAAAACGTAACATTGCACCCTGGACGCATGCATAATTATTGGCCAATTAAAAATAAAGTAGTGGCCGGGTGTGGTGGTTCATGCCTATAATCCCAGCACTTTGGGAGGTCGAGACAGGTGGATCACAAAATCAGGAGTTCGAGCCCAGCCTGGCCAACATGGTGAAACCCTATCTCTACTAAAAATACAAAAATTAGCCGGGCGTGGTGGCAGGTGCCCGTAATCCCAGCTACTCGGGAGGCTGAGGTTGGAGAATCGCTTGAACCAGGGAGGCGGAGGTTGCAGTGAGCCGAGATCGCGCCCCTGCACTCCAGCCTGGGCGACAGAGCGAGACTCCGTCTCAAAACAACAACAACAACAACAAAAAAGGCTCCAGCCCTAAAATAGAAGAAACCCCTACCACAGAAACTCCTGCTCCAAAGATATTGGGCAAGAAAGCGTAAGAGGCAATTATAAAAAGTAATAAAGGTTCTTTGGACATGCTGGCAAATCTAAACAATAATAACAATAAAAAAAATGAAACTAATAAAACATTAGGAAAACATATGAGAGTTTTATGACCTGCTTTTTCTTCCTTTGAAACTATATTAAAAATATGTTTGTGGCCGGGCGCGGTGGCTCAAGCCTGTAATCCCAGCACTTTGGGAGGCCGAGGCGGGTGGATCACCTGAGGTCAGGAGATCGAGACCAACCTGGCCAACATGGTGAAACCCGTCTCTACTAACAATACAAAAAAAAAATATATATATATATATATATTAGCCAGGCTGTGGTGGCAGGCGCCTGTAGTCCCAGCTACTCGGGAGGCTGAGGCAGGAGAATGGCGTGAACCCGGGAGGCGGAGGTTGTAGTGAGCCAAGATTGCACCACTGCACTCCAGCCTGGCCAACAGAGCGAGACTCCATCTCAGGAAACAAAAAACAAACAAACAAACAAAAAAAGGATAAGGGCATTTTCCCCTCGTTAAGCTCAGGTAAGGCTCAGTAAGTTACCCTATCTGTATGTACACGCATCCGTCTACTTATAAAATGTTGCCATTGCGTTCATCAAACCGTTATTGGATTTCTCTTGATTTTTATTTTTAGACAACAGGGTTTTTCTCTGTCCCCCCAGCCTGGAGTGAAGAGATTCAATCACAGTTTACTGCAGCCTTGGCCTCCTGGGCTCCAGCCCTCCTCCCACCTCAACCTCCCAAGTAGCTCAGATTACAAGCTCATGCCGTCATGCCCACTTCATGTTTCAAAGTTTTTGTAGAGATGGGGTCTTGCTATGCTGGCCAGGCTGGTCTCAAGGTCCTGGGGTCAAGCGAAAGTGCTGGGATTACAAGCATGAACCACCGCGACCTGCCATTTCTACCTGTCTTTACCTGCACCTGTTTCTTGAGATATTGTATTCATTGCAGACTTGTGACAATCTTCTTGATTTTTCAAACTCATTGCAATAAATTCTTACTTGTCTCGCTGACTCAGCTTTTGGTATCCTTTTGAATCTGGTGCCCCGGCCAGGCACAGGGGCCGTAATCTGTAATCTCAACACTTTGGGAGGTCAAGAAGGGGGGGTTAGATCACCTGAAGTCAAGAGTTTGAGACCATCCTGGCCAACAAGGTGAAACCCCGACTCTACTAAAAATACAAAAATTAGCTGGGAGTGGTGGCAGGTGCCTGTCATCCCGGCTATTCGGGAGGCTGAGACAGGAGAACTGCTTGATCCCAGGAGGCGGAGTTGCCGTGAGCTGAAAATGTGCCATTGCACTCCAGCCTGGGCGACAAGAGTGAAACTCCATCTCAAAAAAAAAAAAAAAACGCACACACACAAAAAAAACCAAAAAAACAGTGAACATCCACATAGGATGGGGTGGCTGGCGTAACTGGGGGGTCCTTGTCCAGTGACCCGCTGTTGAGAGTGCATTGGAATTCATTTGACATTGAATGGTTGATCCTAACCACATACGATGACGGTTAAAGTTGTAGACAGGGCCTAGTCACTCCCCTGCTCCAACCACACACACACACACACACACACACACACACACACACACACAGAACGTGTGCATCAAATAACTGATGAATCTATTAATTGCTTGTTAGGCAAAATCTATTATATAATAATTAATAGTTATTATAATTAATTATAATTATATAATAATTAATAGTTATTATAATTAATTATAATTATATAATAATTAATAGTTATTATAATTAATTATAATTATATAATAATTAATAATTATTATAATTAATTATAATTATATAATAATTAATAATTATTATAATTAATTATAATATTTATTTTATAATTATTATAATAAAGTAATAATAAAATCAGTCTGGTGCCCACCCTAGATAAATGCCTTACTCTAGTCCCAGCCCTGAAGGTGACTAAGAACCTTGGAAGTTTGGTATCTCCCCCAAATACTACTCAGCCATAAAGAGGGAGAAAATAATAGCATTCCCAGCCATCTGGATGGAGCTGGAGGCCGTGATTGTAAGTGAAGTAACTCAGGAACTGACAATCAAACATCATTATGTTCTCACTTATAAGTAGGAGCCAAGCTTCGAGGACGCAAAGGCATGAGAATGATAGAATGGACTTTGAGGGCTCGGGGAAGGGTTGGAGGGTTAAGCAATGAAAGGAATGAAATAATGGGATTTGCTGCACCTGTAAGTCCACTAGCCAGAAGGGTTAACCCAGACAGTGCACCTGTATTTAAGAGTGGACGTCCGTCCGGGCGCGATGGCTCACGCCTGTCATCCCACCACTTTTTGGGAGGCCGAGGCGGGCGGATCACCTGAGGTCAGGAGATCGAGACCAGCCTGACCAACATGGTGAAACCCTGTCTCTACTAATAATACAAAAATTAGCCGGGCATGGTGGCAGGTGCCTGTCATCCCGGCTACTCGGGAGGCTGAGACAGGAGAACTGCTTGATCCCAGGAGGCGGAGTTGCAGTGAGCTGAAAATGTGCCATTGCACTCCAGCCTGGGCGACAAGAGTGAAACTCCATCTCAAAAAAAAAAAAAAAAAACGCACACACACACAAAAAAACCAAAAAAACAGTGAACATCCACATAGGATGGGGTGGCTGGCGTAACTGGGGGGTCCTTGTCCAGTGACCCGCTGTTGAGAGTGCATTGGAATTCATTTGACATTGAATGGTTGATCCTAACCACATACAATGACGGTTAAAGTTGTAGACAGGGCCTAGTCACTCCCCTGCTCCAACCACACACACACACACACACACACACACACACACACACACACCCCACACACACACAGAACGTGTGCTTCAAATAACTGATGAATCTATTAATTGCTTCTTAGGCAAAATCTATCATGTGGTCCCACGGAGGCCGAGCGACGTAGCCCCGATTCGCTAACGAACCAACCGGGACTCTGAAGATTTCAATTTGTACCGGGTAAGTGAGTGAGTGACAAGCCGTTCCTTCTCCAGGACTGAGCTGGCCGGATCATCACGGCTGAGGGATTTGAGAAGCTACCTCCAGTCTCGTAGGTGACGGCTGAGAAAACAGAGGTAGCTGAAATAATGTCTCTCCATTGAGAAACTAGACGGTGTCCGTCAGCCAGCTGGGAAGCTGTCGCAGTCGGGAGTTTCTCCTGGCATTAGCCGGGAATACCAGATTTAAGGGGCTGGGTTTTTTTTTTTTTTAAGTTTTTATTTATTTATTTATTTGACTTATTTATTTTTTGAGACAGAGTTTCACGCTGTCACCCAGGCTGGAGTGCAGTGGTGCGATCTCGGCTCACTGCAACCTCCGCCTCCCGGGTTCAAGCGATTCTCCTGCCTCAGCCTCCCGAGTAGCTGGGATGACAGGAGTCCAGCACTATGCCCGAGTAATTGATGTATTTTTAGTAGAGACGGGGTTTCTCCATGTTGGTCAGGCTGGTCTCGAACTCCTGACCTCGTGATCTGCCCTCCTCAGCCTTCCAAAGTGCTGGGATTGCAGGCGTGAGCCACCGCGCCCGGCCCCGTTTGTAAAGTTGATGCATAAAAGCAAAAGAGCATAATTTAGGTACTTGTGGTCATGTAATGCATTCGTGTAATTTGTAAAAATCAACTCGGTTCACTTGGGATATCTGTCACCTTAAATATTCGTCTTCTCTTAATGCTAGAACTGGTGGAATTCTTCTTATAATTTAAGAGAATATAAGATTTAATATGAGACTATAATTATATAGTTATATATAATGTAATTGGTTGTAGCATAAAGAAAATACAAGTATTTAAATTTTATTACACATATATTTTACATAATTTAAAACATATATTTTATTTTATATGTATTATATATACATATAATTTAAAAGAGCACCAAAAACTCAGTCGTCAAGAAAACTGGCGGGGCGCGGTGGCTCACGCCTGTCATCCCAGCACTTTGGGAGGTCGAGGTGGGCGGATCACCTGAGGTCAGAAGTTTGAAACCAGCCTGGCCAACAGGGCAAAACCTGTCTCAACTAAAAATACAAAAATTAGCCGGGCGTGGTGGTGGGTGCTTGCAATCCCAGCTGCTTAGGAGGCTGAGGCAGGAGAATCACTTGAACCCGGGAGGCAGAGGTTGCAGTGAGCCGAGATCACACCACTGCACTCCAGCCTGGGTGACAGAGCGAGACTGTGTCTGAAAAAGAAAAAGAAAGAAAGGAAAGAAGGGAAAGAAGGAAGGAAGGAGAAAGAAAGAAGAAAGGAAAGAAAGAAAAGAAAGAAAAAGAAAGAAGAAACAAAGAAAGAGAAAGAAAGAAAGAAAGGAAAAGTAATAATTGCAATGATTTTGAAAAATCACGAGTCTGTGATGAACTTATTGTATCTTTATACATATACATGGAAAGAGAAGGAGAAAGACACGTGTAGAAACTGAGCAAGGAGATTTTTTTTCCTGGTCAACATGCTTCTGAGCCGGGCACAGTGGCTCACGCGTGCAATCCCAGCACGTTGGGAGGCCGAGGCAGGTGGATCAGTTGAGGTCAGGAGTTGGAGACCAGCCTGGCCAACATGGCGAAACCCTGTCTCTACTACAAATACAAATATTAGCCGGGCGTGCTGGTGGGCGGCTATAATCCCAGCTACTCAGGAGGCCGAGGCAGGAGAATGGCTTGAACCCGGGAGACGGAGGTTGCAGGGAGCCGAGATCGTGCCACTGCCCTCCAGCCTGGGCGACAGCGTGAGACACCGTCTCAAAAAAGGAAAAAGGATTTTTCTGAAATGATCTGAGGTTCATTTGAACTGAGCAGAATCTTGGAAAAGATGTTAGCCTTTGTTCTTTGGTTAGGCATCCTTTTTTTTATTATTATTATTGTTATTATTAATTGAGACAGGGTCTTGCTCTGTTGCCCAGGCTGGAGTGCAGGGGTGCGATCATAGCTCACTGCAGCCTTAACCTCACGAGCTCAGGCAGGCCTCCTGCCTCAGCCTCCTGAGTACCTGGAACTGCAGGTGCACGCAACTACACCTGGCTAAATTTATTAATTATTATTTTTATTATTTGTAGAGATGGGGCCTTGCTATGTCGCCCAGGCTGTTCTCAAACACCTGGGCTTAACCGATCCTCCTGCCTCAGCCTCCCAAAGTTCTGACATTATAGGCCTGAGCCACTGTGCCCGGTCCAGACATCCTTTTGGAAACTTTCTGGCTTCATAATTAGGATTTTTCGGAGCATCTCCGGGAGGCACCCACAGGACCCAGGTCCACACCTCAGTCTTTCCCCAGCCACTGCTATGCCTCCGTCTGGCTCTGAGACAAGCTCCGGGCTCACACGGCCATCCTCACATCCCACAAGGGCTCTGGTACCGCTGGCCGCACCTCTGAGCCCCTACAGCTTCGCAGCTTTCTCCAAGGAGCTCCTTCAAATCGAGATCGCATGTGACCGCACAGTCTTTACCTTCATAAGCGCAGGCTCCGATTAGCCCGGATTTCCTACTTCTCTAGAATTAGTTTGATTTCGTTTCGTGTCAACCACGGAGCCAAAGTGGGCAGGAAGAAAAAAAAAAAGTTTAAAAATGACACGCAGAGGAAAAAAAAAAAAGACAGAAAAATCGGGAACACCTGTCACAGCTTTATTTGTCCAGCAGAGAGAAACATTCATGTCGGTGATATGCGTTTGCCAGACCACGGGTGATCCTTGGAAGAACGACAGCTTGTCTGACGTCTACCACGCTGCCTTGGCTGTGGGAATTCCAGGACTCTGCCTGCTGGGACACTGCGTTTCCATCAGAGTCAGCCCAGTCCTGCCCATCACACCCTGGCCAAAGACTTGTTTGTTTTTGAGCTACGGTGTCGGTGTTTCACCCAGACTACAGTGCCACGGTTCAATCAAACCTCACCGCAGCCTCCTACCTCCCGGGCTCAAGCGATCCTCCCGCCTCGGCCTCCCGAGTAGCCGGGACCACAGACACGTGCCACGATGCTTAGCTCATTTATCTTTATTTTTAATAATTCCTTTGCAGACAGACGGTCTCACTATGTTGCCCAGCCTGGTCTTGAACCCCTGGGCCCAAGTGGTCCTCCTGCCTCAGTCTGCCAACTTGTTAGGATCATAGGCGGGGTACCACCACGCTTGGCTAGTTTCGTTTTCGGTTGAGTTTTGAGATGGAGTTTCACTCTTGTTGACCAGGCTAGAGTGCAATGGTGTAATCTCAGATCACTGCAACCTCTGCCTCTTTGGTTCAAGCGATTCTCCTGCCTCAGCCTCCTGAGTAGCTGGGATTACAGGCATGTGCAACCACGCCCGGCTAATTTTTGTATTTTTAGTAGAGACGGAGTTTCACCATGTTGGCCAGGCTGGTCTCGAACTCCTGACCTCAGGTGATCCACCCACCTCGGCCTCCCAAAGTGCTGGGATTACACGCATGAGCCACCACTCGCAGTCATGGATAATTTATTTTATAATTTTTTTTAAGAGATGGGGCTCTCACTCTGTTGCCCAGGCTGGTCTCGAACTCCCAGGCTCAAGAAATCCTTCTGACTGGGCTAGAGAAACATGTGACAGCAATGAGCCCTCAAATAGTGATTTCCTCACCAAGAGAAAACCATAGAAGGTAGAAATAATATACCCTTTCCCCGTGACTAGAACAGAATCAGACATTCCTGGGACGGACCCAGAGTGAACAAAAGGTTTCCTGGAAGAATTTATGACAGGAGAAGACGAAATCAAGGAAAGCCTCTAAAAAAGCAATAAATAAGGGCCGGGCGCGATAACTCACGCCCGTCATCCCAGCACTTTGGGAGGCCGAAGCAGGTGGATCACTTGAGGTCAGGAGTTCGAGACCAGCCTGGCCAACATGGTGAAACCCTGTCTCTGTTAACAATACAAAAATTAGCCGGGCGTGGTGGCAGGTGCCTGTCATCCCAGCGACTCGGGAGGCTGAGGCAGGAGAATCGCTTGAACCCGGACGGCAGAGCTTGCAGTGAGCTGAGATTGCACCATTGCACTCCAGCCTGGGTGACAAAGAGAGACTCCGTCTCAAATAATAAATAAACAAATAAAGAAAAGAAAATAAACTAACAGAGCTTTTCCTTCTGAGGTGGCGGGCGCGGTGGCTCAGGCCTGTCATCCCAGCACTTTGGGAGGCCGAGGCGGGCGGATCACGAGGTCGGGAGTTCAAGGCCAGTCTGACCAACCTACTGAAACCCTGTCTCTAGGAAAAATACAAAAATTAGCTGTGTGTGGTGGTGGGCACCTGTCATCCCAGCTACTCGGGAGGCTGAGGCAGGAGAATCGCTTGAACCCGGGAGCTGGAGTTTGCAGTGAGCTGAGATCACACCGCTGAACTCCAGCCTGGGCGACAGAGCGAGACTCTGTCTGAAAAATAAATAAATAAATAAATAAAAGTAAAGAGAATTTTTCCTTCTGAGGTATGAAGGCCTGAATGACCACAACGTACAAAGAATCACCAGTAATAGCTGGTTCTGTTGCACTGCAAACGTCACACCCGATGTCTTGAACCACAAAAGGAAGGGACAGGGGATTTATTTTATTTTATTTTATTTTATTTTTTATTTTATTTTATTTTATTTTTTATTTTATTTTTTATTTTATTTTATTTTTTGAGACAAAGTCTCGCTCTGTCGCCCAGGCTGGAGGGCAGTGGCGCGATCTCGGCTCACTGCAACCTCCACCTTCCGGGTTCAAGCGATTCTCCTGCCTCAGCCTCCCGAGTAGCTGGGATGACAGGCGCCCGCCACCACGCCCGGCTAATTTTGTATTTTTAGTAGAGACGGGGTTTCACCATGTTGGCCGGGCTGGTCTCGAACTCCTGACCTCAGATGATCCACCTGCCTCGAACTCCCAAAGTGCTGGGATGACAGGCGTGAGCCACCGCGCCCGGCTCCTGCCACACTGCCTGCAGAGTCGTGGTTTGCTCTTCTCGTGTAGCACATGCGGAGAAAGGAAATATTCCATGAGGAAAATTAATTCCACACACACATCTTGGGAGGGGATTAAAATACTCAAATAGGCTTGGACGTGCCGCTGTCTGTCCTGTGTCTGAAACGTGAGAATCATTTCTCTGTCCCAGGCCTGTGGAGAGGGAGAGGAGGGGCTGGGATTCCGCCACCAGACCATTTACTGCTTCATAAAGAATTTCCCTGAAACCCTGAACCTTTTGATAGCTAATTACAGTCAGGAAACCCAGCACATATGAATTTTATATTTACAATCCACACTGAGGTCACCCTTGAAACCCCCCACCATCCCTGCCTTCAGAAATAGGTTCCTGGGACCGTTTTATTAAAACTGCATTTCCTCCGTCGCTGGTATGGTCCGGCCGAGGAGAAAATGGGAACAGATGTGGCCGGGGACGCCTTGAGAATCTGGCTGTTCCCCGTCTGCCATCCCCACAGACGCAAAACGGGATTTCAGCATTGTCTTCCGAGGGACGCAGGGAAGTCGTGGTTGAAGTAATCCACCGCTGCATGAAATATTATTTTAAAATGTTTTTAATTATTAAATATGATTAAACACTTAATACTACTTAAATAAATGTTATTTATTTAAATACACGTAATTGTTGATTTAAATAGGATTACTGGCCGGGCGCGGTGGCTCGTGCCCGTCATCCCAGCACTTTGGGAGGCCGAGGCGGACGGATCACCTGAGGTCAGGAGTTCGAGACCAGCCTGGCCAACATGGTGAAACCCCGTCTCTACTAAAAATACAAAAATTAAGACGGGCGGATCATGAGGTCAGGAGATCGAGACTATCCTGGTTAATACGGTGAAACCCTGTCTCTACTAAAAAATACAAAAAAAAAAAAAAAATTAGCCGGGCGTGGTGGCGGGCACCTGTCATCCCAGCTACTCGGGAGGCTGAGGCAGGGGAATTGCTTGAACCGGGGAGGCGGAGGTTGCAGTGAGCCGAGATCGCACCACTGCACTCCAGCCTGGGCGACAGAGTGAGACCCCATCTCAAAATGATACTAATAAATAAATAAATAGGATAACTATGCATACCGTGTTCACCGAGGTAAGGACATCAACACATTGCTATTCGTATCTTGTAACTACGATCTCGGCTCACTGCAACCTCCACCTCTCGGGTTCAAGCGATTCTCCTGCCTCAGCCTCCTGAGTAGCTGGGATGACAGGCACCTGCCACCACGCCCGGCTAATTTTTATATTTTTAGTAGAGACAGGGTTTCACTGTGTTGGCCAGGATGGCCTCGATCTCCTGGCCTCAAATGATCCACCTGCCTCGGCCTCCCAAAGTGCTGGGATCACAGGCGTGAGCCACCGCCCCGGCCTGCTGTTCTGTTTTAAAGATAGGGTCTTGCTCTGTCCCCCAGGCTACGGTACAAAGCCGTGACCACAGCTCACTGCAGCCTCCACCTCCTGGGCTCACACAATCCTCCTGCCTCAGCCTCCCGACTAGCTGGGACCTTTGGTGTGGGCGGCCACATTCAGGTAGCTGGGACTCCACACTCCTGTAATCCCAGCTACTTGGGAGACTGAGGCAGGAGAATGGGATTTTCATACCATGTTGCCCAGACTGGTCTCAGACTCCTGGGCTCAAGCAATGCTCCCGCCTCGGTCTCCCAAAGTGCTGGCATTACGAGCACGAACCACCACACGCAGCCCGTCATTTTAAATTCTATTTTTCATATGTGTGATTTTATTCTATTTTTCACATAGTCTATTTTGACATGCATCTCTTTCTCATCCGTATTTGTAGAAAATCTCTAAAGTACACACTCAAAAAGACAAAATTCCTCCCCCCAAATCATCTCTTCTTCTCCCCTTCCACACAGACACGCTTCTCTCATTTTGGGGGGTGTTCGCACTGTGTAATTTTCCTTTTGCTGTGGTCTCTTGTTGCTTGTTTTGACCACGTACCACTTAGTAAAAATGCAATACCTGGATACAACGAGATGGGCATTTTCTTTTCTTTTTTCTTTTTTTTTTTTTTTTTGAGACGGAGTCTCGCTCTGTCGCCCAGGCTGGAGTGCAGCGGTGCGATCTCAGCTCACCACAATCTCCGCCTCCCGGGTTCAAGCGATTCTCCTGCCTCAGCCTCCCCAGTCGTTGAGATGACAGACATACACCACCAAACACAGCTAACTTTTGTATTTTTACTAGAGACAGGGTTTCACCATGTTGGCCAGGCTGGTCTTGAACTCCTGACCTCAAGTGATCCACCCGCCTCGACCTCCCAAAGTGCTGGGATGACAGGCGTGAGCCACCGCGCCCGGCCACGGGAATGGGCATTTTCAAAGCTTTTGACTTTTCAATGAAATCCTCTCCCCTCCAAAAGTGTTTTTATGGTGTGCGGCCTCTGGCAAGGAACACATTGAGGTCAGAAAAGCATCCATTTAGAACACTCAGGTAGAGTCTCCTTGTTTTAAAGAAACTATTTCCGTAATGTTTACTGAAGTCGAACATGTTCTTTTGATTCCGGCCATTTATCTTGTGCCCTTTGGCTTTTTTTATTGGGGGAAATTTTAGGTTTGATTTGAAACAGCTCTGTGCGTTCTAATGATGCTTTTTTGGTACATAATGTATTTTCCATGTGGTCTCTGAAGTTGCCTTTTCATTTTGTATAGATTTTGTGACACACAGAAATCTTGGATTTCTTTTTTTTTTTTTTAATGGAATGAATTTGAAAAACCACCTGTGTCACGTCATAAACTCTCAGTGTGTTACTTATTATTATTATTATATTTTTTTTTTTCTGAGACAGAGTCTCGCTCTGTCACCCAGGCTGGAGTGCAGTGGCCAGATCTCAGCTCACTGCAAGCTCCGCCTCCCGGGTTCACGCCATTCTCCTGCCTCAGCCTCCCGAGTAGCTGGAACTACAGGCGCCGCCACCTCGCCCGGCTAATTTTTTGTATTTTTAGTACAGACGGGGTTTCACCATGTTGACCAGGATGGTCTCGATCTCCTGACCTCATGATCCACCTGCCTCGGCCTCCCAAAGTGCTGGGATTGCAGGCGACAGCCACTGCGCCCAGCCCTTTGTGTTACCTCTTGTCATTGATCTGTCTGTCTATTTACGGGATGCTGTCTTACAGCTTTCATTGATTATTATCTTTATAAAGGACTTTCTCGTCTGTTCATGCTCAGACCTGAGTTTCGCTGGTTTTTAAGAAATAACTTGGAGTTTTTTTACCCATCTATTTTTACAGAAAGGTTTGAAAATCACTGTACAGATTTCCAGACCTGAAAACAAAAAACAAAAAAAAAAAACAAAAAGTTTCCGCAGGGATTAAGGCTGCATTTTAATTTGGGACATACTGACATATTATTTTATTTATTTATTTATTTTGAGATGGAGTCTCGCTCTGTCACCCAGGCTTCTCTACTTAAAGCATTCTTTTTGTTCTGTTTTGTTTTGACACAGTCTCGCTCTGTGGCCCAGACTGGAGTACAACGGCATCATCTCAGCTCACCGCAACCTCCGCCTCCCAGATTCAAGCGATTATCCTGTCTTAGCCTCCCGGGTAGCTGTGACTACAGACGCCCACTACTCTCGGCTAATATTTGTATTTTTAGTAGTACAGACGGGGTTTCACCACATTGGCCAGGCTGGTCTCGAACTCCTGACCTCAGGTGATCCGCCCGCCTCGGCCTCCCAAAGTGCTGGGATTATAGGCGCCCACCACCATACCCGGCTAATTTTTTTTGTATAGTAGAGATGGGGTTTCACCATGTCGGCCAGGCTGGTCTCGAACTCCTGACCTCAGGTAATCCACCCGCCTCAGCTTCCCAAAGTGCTGGGATGACAGATGTAAGCCACCACATCTGGCTAATTTTTGTATTTTTAGTAGAGACAGGGTTTCACCATGTTGGCCAGGCTGGTCTCGAACCCCTGACCTCAGGTGATCCGCCCGCCTCAGCCTCCCAAAGTGCTGGGATGACAGGTGTGAGCCACACAGTCTGACCAAAGCATTCTTTCACGTACTTCCCGAGTACGCCGCACATCCGAGACAGGTCTCCGTTCACGTAGAAAGTTTATTTTGCCAAAGTTGAGGGCGGGCACCCATGCCCCAGCCTCAGGAGGTCCTAGCGACAGGTGTCCAAGGTGGTCAGGGCATGGCTTGGTTTTATACATTTTAGGGAGACATGAGGCGTCTGTCTATATATATATAAGAGGTACATTAGTTCTGTCCAGAAAGGTGGAGACACAACTCATAGCAGAGAGGGGCCCTCCAGGTCACACACAAATAGTTTCCTTGTTTTGAGTGTCTGATGTAAGCCTTTCCAAAGGGGGTAATCAGATACGCATGGATCACAATGAACACAGAGGTGACTTGGAATAGAATAGGAGGCAGCTTTGCCCTCCTCACTTTCCAGCTTCAGTTTTCTCTTTAGCTTCTGATTTTGGGGACCCCAAGATATTTTTCTTCTACATTTCCCGCCTTCTCTACTTACACGTGCCTGGAATGTCCACAGTTGCCACTCTTGTCACTCAGTGTGTTTATTATCAGCTTTACTCCTGGACATGTAATACTTCCTTGCAGTGATCACAACCGTCATTATATTGACATGTATTTATATTTATGTGTGCATATATTTATATGTATTTATTATATTTTATAAGATAATTAAAATATAATTAAAGTAAAATATAAATAACATTAAGATTAAATTGTATTTTTTATTATATGTGTTTACATTATATTATATGTATATATGTATTAGTATTTATATGTATTGATATTATATGTATTTATTATAGTATATTTTATAAGATAATTAAAATGTAACTAAAATAAAATACACATAAATTAAAAGTAAATTAATCATATGTATTTACATTCTATTATATGTATATATGTATTTATATTTATATGTATATATGTATTTATTATATTTTATAAGATAATTAAAGTAAAATACAGTTAAAATTATATTTATTACATGTATTTACATTCTATTATATGTATATGTATTTATATTTATATGTATATATTATATTTATTATACTATATTTTATAAGATAATTAAAGTAAAATATAAAGTTAAAATTATATTTATATGTATTTACATTCTATTATATGTATATATGTATTTATATTTATATGTATATATTATATGTATTCATTATATTTTATAAGATAATTAAAATATAATTAAAATGAAATATAAATAAAATTAAAATTATATTTATTATATGTATTTATATTATATTATATGTATATGTGTATTTATATTTCTATGTATTTATATTATATGTATTTATTATATTATGTTTTATAAGATTAACATACAATTAAAATAAAATATACATAAAATTAAAGTATAATTAAATTACATTTGTATTATATGTATTGTTATATGTATTTCTATTACATTATTTGTATTTATATGTATTCATATTTATATGCTTTATATTTCACATTTCCATTTTATGCTTTTTAAAAATTTTTCATTATTTCTTTTCCTTTTTTTTTTTTTTTTGAGACAGTCTTGCTCTGTCACCCAGGCTGGAGTGCAGTGACCAGATCTCAGCTCACGGCAGCCTCTGCCTCCCTGGTCCAGGGGATTCTCCTGCCTCAGCCTCCCGAGTAGCTGGGATGACAGGCACCCAACACACCCGGCTAATTTTTGTATTTTTAGTAGAGACGGGGTTTCACCATGTTGGCCAGGCTGGTCTTGAACTCCTGACCTCCGGCGATCCTCCTGCCTCGGCCTCCCAAAGTGCTGGGATAACAGGCGTGAGCCACCGCGCCCAGCCTATTCCTCTACTTTCTTCGTAAACTTGCTTTCACTTTACTCTATGGTAAGAAAACTCTCTTTGAAAAGCCCCTCATCTCTCAGCTTGAAGCAGGTACTCCGCCTCCCACATGGCATGGCCCGTCTTGTGTCTCTCAAACTCTTTGTCTACAGCAATGCTGTGGTGTTTATTCAGCAGGCAGGAAGAACCCTTTGGGTAGTTATGGCACAGCTCAGAAGACACTGTTACACTCTCTGCTTGCAAAGGAGACTGGCCTCAGTGAAAATTCGCTCTGAAAGGGGTAAGCCTGGCTCTAAGCTCTGAGCTCAGCAGGCTGGTGGTCAACATTCCAGCTGTAAATCCAGGGAGAGCTGTGTTACTGGTGGGAGGAGACATTTTACCACCCAGGGGAGGGAGGGAGATTTGAATTTGAAAGACTTTTGCACAAAGGCAGGACCCCCTGCCCAGCTGCTGTCCACGGGGGGCCCCCAGCCTCTCTGAGTCCCTCACAATGACTCTGGGGCCCTGGGGACAGCCCACAGTGACTTCTTAATGTCCTGGCAAAACCAGCAAGGGTCACTTAGATGCCAGGAATTGTTTCTGGGGTCCTGTTTTTTTTCTTCCAATAGAGGCCATGCAGCTTTAGCTCTGAGTGCATTTGTGGTGTTCTATTTGGGGGAACTGTAATAGTGAAACATCAGAGAAGGTGGCACGGAACAGACATTTTTGTAGAGTTATTAAATCGACAGCTGAGAGAAGGAAATCCTTGTGTATGTCAGGGTCCCTCAGCCCAGGCTCTGCTGACATTTGGGGATGGAGGACTGTTTGTGGTGGGGCCGTCCTGAGCACTGCACGGTGTTGAGCAGAGACCCTGGGGCCCACCCACCAGGTGCCAGGACCACCCCCTCCGCAGTTGTGACAACCAAAATTGTCACCAGATGTTGCAAACTATTTCCTGGGGGTAAAATCTCTCTGGTTGTCATAGATAGGTAAGTACAGAAGTACATACACAGCTGGAGGAGGCAGCAGATGAGTGGATACACAGATGATTCACAGATACATGATAAATAGACAGATAGATGAGATAGATAAATAGATGTGGATGATGAATAGATAGATACATACATAGATGGATGGATAGATGGATGGACAGATAGATGGATACATACATACATACTTACATGGATGGATGACAGACAGATACATACATGCCTACATACATACATACATACATACATGGATGGATGGATAGATAGATACACACATACAGGGATGAATAGGTGGATGGATGGATAGCTAGACAGGTAGATAGATAGATAGATACATACCTACATACATACATACATGCATATGTAAATGGATGGATAGATGGATGGACAGATAGATAGATACATACATACATACTTACATGGATGGATGACAGACAGATACATACATGCCTACATACATACATACATACATGGATGGATGGATAGATAGATACACACATACAGGGATGAATAGGTGGATGGATGGATAGCTAGACAGGTAGATAGATAGATAGATACATACATACATACATACATACATGCATATGTAAATGGATGGATAGATGGATGGACAGATAGATGGATACATACATACGTACTTAGATGGATGGATGGACAGACAGATACACACATGCCTACATACATACATACATACATGGATGGATGGATAGATAGATAGATACATATATACAGGGATGAATAGGTGGATGGATGGATAACTAGACAGGTAGATAGATAGATACATACATACATAGATACATACATACATAGATACATACATACATACATACATACATAAATGGACGGATGAATGGATGGATAGATGGATGGATAGATGTTTACATGGATAGATGGATACATACAGACAGACAGGCATGGATGGATGGATGGATAGATACATACATACATACATAGATGAATAGATGGATGGATGGATGGATGGATAGCTAGGTAGATAGCTAGATAGATAGATACATACATAGATCAATAGATGGATGGATGAATGGATGGATAGGTAGATGAACAGAGGGATAGATGAACGGATAGATACATACAT
This sequence comes from Macaca mulatta, assembly GCF_049350105.2. Taxonomy (NCBI): domain Eukaryota; kingdom Metazoa; phylum Chordata; class Mammalia; order Primates; family Cercopithecidae; genus Macaca; species Macaca mulatta. The sequence goes on along the minus strand of NC_133426.1, from coordinate 811,081 downwards.
ACAGACAGACATGGATGGATGGATAGATAGATAGATACATACATACATACATGAATAGATGGATCAATGGATGGATGGATGGATGGATGGATAGACAGAGATATAGATAGATAGATAGATAGATAGATAGATAGATAGATAGATAGGTAGATACACACATACATACATACATGCATACATAGATGAATAGATGGATGGATGGATAGATACATACATACATAAATAGATGGATGGACGAATGGATGGATACGAGGATGGACAGATAGATGGATACAAGGATAGATGGATACATACATACATACAGACAGACATCGATGAATGGATAGATAGATACATACATGAATAGATGGATGGACGGGTAGATAGATACATACATACATATACGCTTACTTAGATAAATGGATGGATGGATAGATATATACATACATGAATACATAGATAAATGGATGGATGGATAGATGGATGGATGTGCAGATGGATACATACATACAGACAGACATGGATGGATAGATACATACATACATGAATAGATGAGTGGATGGATGGAGAGACAGATACATACATACATAGATGAATGGATGGATGGATGATAGATACACACATACATGGATGGATGGATGGATGGATGGGTGGATGGATGGACGGACGGACAGATACATACACACATACGTAGATGGATAGATGAAGGATGAATGGATGGATAGATGAGATGGATAAATAGATAGGTAGATAGATGAGATGAATGGATAGATGATTGACTGATAGATGATTGAAAGACAGATAGATGTGAGATAGACAGATAGATGATAGGTAAGCAGGTGGGTAGGCATTTAAAGTTAAATTGCATTCCAGAACCTCTCTCAGTAGACCCAGAGAATGCCAAACCCCATCCCATGTTCTCAGATGTTTAAATGATGAATATTCAAAGAGTTCGAGACCCAGGACGGCCATGAAGCTGTCAGAGAAATCTCTACGTTCGCAGACAAGGACCCTGTTGAAACACAGACGAGAAGCTGGTCCCTGTTGAATGTTGTAAACTCCACTCTCCCTTTAAAAGAACCCTAAAGTTTCTTGCGTTTCAATGCTGTTTTTTTTTTTTTTAATGTTGCCTCATCACACAGAATGCAGAAACCATAAGAAGCCCATGTAAACATTGAATTAAGCTTGATGTGTTTCTGTTGAAATCCATCCGATAAGCTTAAACCATGATAAAGATCTTTTTTTTTTTTTCAACATGTGTTTCCTTCTACACAGTCTTTCCGCAGTTATCAGTGTTTTGTTGACAGGGTCTCCCGTGCACGGTTAATCTCATTTGTCTCCATGCCGTTTCAATTTTCCCTTGAAAACGAAGATAGATTTATACACCCCACTCACCACTGCGTTTTCCTTTTGCCCGAAAGCGACGTCAACAGGTCAGAAACACAACAGAGTTTTAGGACACAGGAGAAAGAGAGAGAAAAGAAGGAGAGGAACCAGAAATATAGCCGAGGTCCCACATAGGCCCTGTTGACTAGACTTGCCTCGGCAGGTGTGCTCGGGTTCACACTGTGTGCCTGTTTGCTGTGCACCTGTATGATGAGATGTGGGGGCAAAGACTGAGAAATACAAGAGAGATGGGTTAAAATCAGACTCACGAAGGCCAGGCACGGGGGTTCACACCTGTAATCCCACCACTTTGAGAGGCTGAGGTGGGAGGATCACTTACCCTAGGAGTTCGAGACCAGCCTGGGCAACATAGCAAGACCCCCTGTATATGCCTCTGTTCTCGGGCTGCTAATACATTTCTGAGACTGGGTGACTGATCGATTGATTGATGGATGGACTGGTTGATGGAGATGGAGTTTCGCTCTTATCACCCAGACCAGAGTGCAATGGCGTGGTCTCGGCTCACTGCAACCTCCGCCTCCCGGGTTCAAGTAATTCTCCTGCCTCAGCCTCCCGAGTAGCTGGGGTTACAGGCACCTGCCACCACATCTGGCTCATTTTGTATTTTTAGTACAGACGGGGTTTCACCATGTTGGCCAGGCTGGTCTTGAACTCCCGACCTCAGGTGATCCGCCCGCCTCGGCCTCCCAAAGTGCTGGGATGACAGGCGTGAGCCACCGCGCCCGGCCTGAGACTGAAAAAGGAAAGAGGTTTAATGGACTCGCAGTTCCAGATGGCTGAGGAGGACCTCCTCGGAGGGTGAAGAAGGAGCAAAGGCATGCCTTACACGGCAGCAGGCGAGAGCGCGTGTGCGGGGGAAGTGCCCTTTGTAAAACCATCTGGTCTCGTGAGACGTCTTCACTATCATGTGAAGAGCAAGGGAAAGACCTGCCCCCGTGATTCAGTTACCCCCCAACCCGTTCCTCCGAAGACACGTGGGAATTATGGGAGCTACAATTTGAGATTTGGGTGGGGACAGAGCCACACCATATCACCATGTCTACAAAATTCTTCCTTCCTTCCTTCCTTCCTTCCTTCCTTCCTTCCTTCCTTCCTTCCTTCCTTCCTTCCTTCCTTCCTCTCTCTTTCCTTCCGTCTCTTTTCTTGTTCTTCCTTTCTTTCCCCTCTGTCTTCTCTTTCCTCCCCTTCCTTTCCCTCTCTCTTTTCTCTTTCTTTCTCTCCCTTTCTTTCTTTTCTTCCGTCTCTTTCTTTCTTTTCTTTCTTTCTCTTTCTCTCTCCTTCCTTCTTTCCTTCCTTTCCTTCCTTCCTTTCTTCCTCTCTCTTTCCTTCCTTCTTTTCTCTTTCTTCCTTTCTTTCCCCTTTCCTTCTCTTCCCTCTCTTTTTCTTTTCTTTCTTTTCCTCCCTTTTTTTCTTTTTCTTTTCTTTCCTTTTCTTTCTTTCTCTCTCCTTCCTTCCCTCCCTCTCTTTCTTTCTTTTCTTTCTTTCTCTCTCCTTCTTTCTTTCTCTCCTTCCTTCTCTTTCTTTCCTTCTTTTTCTCTCTTCCCTCTCTCCCTCCTTTCTCTCTCTTTCCTTTCTCTCCTTCCTTCCTTCTTTCTTTCTCTCTTCCCTCCTTTCTCCCTCTCTCTCTCTCTTTCTTTCTTTCTTTCTTTCTTTCTTTCTTTCTTTCTTTCTTTCTTTCTTTCTTTCTTTCTTTCTTTCTTTCTTACTTTCTTGCTTTCTCTTTCCTCCTTCCTCTCTCTCTCTCTTTCTCTCTTCAGAGTCTCGCTCTGTCACCCAGGCTGGAGTACAGTGGCACAATGTCCGGCCTTACATTATTATTGTTGTTTCATACAACCTATTGCCAACTAAAGAATCCTTAAAGCCCACCTATGACTCCTAGGAACCCACTTCGAGATGTTTCGTCTTTAGGGCCAAAACAAGGTACACCTTCCATGTATTGATTTATGATTTTTACCTACAATTCCTGTATCCCTGAAATATATATAATGGGACTGTAGGTTGGGCGCGGTGGCTCACACCTGTAATCCCAGCACTTTGGGAGGCCGAGGCGGGCGAATCACCTGAGGTCAGGAGTTCGAGACCAGCCTGGCCAACATGGTGAAACCCCATCTCTTCTACATACAAAAAGTTAGCCAGGTGTGGTGGTGGGGGCCTGTGATCCCAGCTACTTGGGAGGCTGAGGCAGGAAAATCACTTGAACCCTGAAGGCAGATGTTGCAGTGAGCCGAGATTGTGCCACTGCACTCCAGTCTGGATGACAGAGACTCTCAATTAAAATAATAATAATAATAAAAATGGAACTGTAACCAGACCTCCCAAACACACTTTCTCAGGCTCTCTTGAGACCATGGAACCCTGGAGCAGAGGTGCTCATATTGGTTCAGAATAAACCTCTTTAAATATCTTGGCAGAATTTGTTTTATTCTGTCATCAGTAGCAAATGCTGACGGTTACATGCACTCACTTTTTCTAGCTAAGACCCCTGGGGTTGGAAACAGCTATGTCATCTGGGGTATATATCCTGGGGTTCGTTGTCTCACACTGAGAAAGAATTGAGGACACGGACTCACTGCGTATGATGGGTTAAACAGTGAAAAGTTTAATGAACAGAAGAAATGAGAGAGGAGAGCAGCTCCTTGTGAGAAAGACAGAGAGAGACATAGACAGAGACCGAGACAGAGAGAGACAGACAGACAGACACACAGAAGTCCGAACAGGAGAAAAGAGAGGAGAGCAGCTCCTTGCGAGTGAAAAAGAGAGACAGAGAGGGACAGAGAGAAACAGAGAAGCAGACACACAGACAGAGAGGGACAGAGAGAAACAGAGAAGCAGACACACAGACAGAGAGGGACAGAGAGAAACAGAGAAGCAGACACACAGAGAGAGAGACAGAGAGAGACACACACAGACACACACACACAAAGGTCTGAACGGAAGAAAGGAGAGATAACAGCAGTTCCGTGAGAGAGAGAGAGAAAGGGAGAGACAGACAGACACAGAGAGAGAGGCAGACACACACACACACACACACACACACACACACACACACACACACACACGCAGAGAGGTCCAAACAGAAGAAGAGAGGAGAGCGATAGAGAGAGAGAGAGACAGATAGAGAGACTCAGGAACAGAGACAGACAGACAGACAGACACACACACGACTGAAGAGAAGAAAGGAGAGAGGAGAGCAGCTCCTTGCGAGACAGAGAGAGAGATGGATAGAGAGGCAGAGACAGACCGAGAGACATAGAGACAGGGAGAGACAGAGGGACAGAGAGAGACAGAAAGAGACAGACACACACACACACACACACACACACACACGACTGAAGAGAAGAAAGGAGAGAGGAGAGCAGCTCCTTGCGAGAGAGAGAGAGAGAGATGGATAGAGAGGCAGAGACAGACCAAGAGACATAGAGAGAGAGATAGAAATAGAGAGAGACAGAGGGACAGAGAGAGACAGACAGACACACACACACACACGACTGAAGAGAAGAAAGGAGAGAGGAGAGCAGCTCCTTGCGAGAGAGAGAGAGACAGATGGATAGAGAGGGAGAGACAGACCAAGAGACATAGAGAGAGAGATAGAAATAGAGAGAGACAGAGGGACAGAGAGAGACAGACAGGCAGACACACACAGACATGTCTGAACAGAAGAAAGGAGAGAGGAGAGTAGCTCCTTGCGCGCGAGAGAGAGAGATGGATAGAGAGGCAGAGACAGACCAAGAGACATAGAGAGAGAGATAGAAATAGAGAGAGACAGAGGGACAGAGAGAGACAGACAGTCAGACAGACACAGACATGTCTGAACAGAAGAAAGGAGAGAGGAGAGCAGCTCCTTGCGAGAGAGAGAGAGAGAGAGAGAGAGAGAGAGAGAGAGAGAGAGGGACACAGAGACAGAGTGAGAAAGGGGGAGGGGGAGAGGGAGGGAAGGAGGGAGGGAGGCGGAGGGAGGGAAGGAGGGGGCAGGGAGAGGGAAAAAGAGAGCAAGGCAGAGAGAGAGAGAGAGAGAGAGAGCCATCAAGGGGGGAGGCACCTGACCTGCGCACACTTTACAGGCAGGCGGGCGAAGACCGTGTTGAATTTAGGTAGGGCTCAAAGATTGGTTGGATCAGGTGCGCCGTCCACAGAGTGAGCGCGGAAGGCCGGTGGCCTCACCCTAACCTTGTGCCAGTGGCATTGCCAGTTGCTCGGCGCTGCCTTGTCTGCTTTTCTTACTGTACATGTGGTTGACAAAGAGGAGGGAAGATGGAGCCGCCATGTTGAACGTGTCTAGTCCCCTAGTTCCTGCCGGGAAGATGGAGCCGCCATGTTGAACGTGTCTAATCCCTAGTTCCGGGAAGATGGAGCCGCCATCTTGAACGTGTCTCGTCCCTAGTTCCTGCCGGGGAGATGGAGCCGCCATCTTGAACGTGTCTTGTCCCTAGTTCCTGCCGGGGAGATGGAGCCGCCATCTTGAACGTGTCTTGTCCCTAGTTCCTGCCGGGAAGATGGAGCCGCCATCTTGAACGTGTCTAGTGCCTAGTCCCTGCCAGGATGCACCCCTCCCTTGCAAGCTGCTCGCTGGCTTGGCTATGTCTGCAGCTCAACTTTACAGACTGCTCTTTGTTAGAAAATGACTTGGGGCTGGTTTTCATTAAAGAGAAAAGCCTCGCTAAGGACTTCCATATCCTTACTATTTGCCTAAGTGATTTCTTCTTAACTCCCACATACATGTCTTTATTTCAAGTCTCATAATGCCAAAAAAAAAAAAAAAAAAAAGAAAAAGAGAGAAAAAAAAGGAGGCTGGCTCCTTGCTGTAAAATGCATGCAAAATAATGTTGCATGCAGACAGACAGACACACACACACGCAGGTCTGAACAGAAGAAAGGAGAGCGGAGAGCAGCTCCTTGCGAGAGAGAGTGAGAGAGAGACAGAGAGAGAGAGAGACGGACAGAGAGGGAGAGAGAGACAGACCGAGAGACATAGAGAGACAGAGGGACAGAGAGAGACAACAGCCAGGATAATTGCACTCAGATCATTTGGAAATGTGTCAAATAAGGATTTCCTATCCTCAGTTCAAACCATTTTTATGAGTTAAATGGAAGAGAGAGAGAGAATATTCATTTCAATGAAGATGTAATGGGTGGTCTAGAGAGCTAAGAGGAATGTTTGCTCTCGACTTCAAGTTCGGTCTAATTTGTACATCCTCAACGACGGCTAGACTTGGAAACTGGGCATTTCGGATCAAATGGTTGCTGATACCCAGATGTGGAACCTGAGTCCCTACTTAGTGGATTTAGCCACAGGGAATTCATTAATTGACTCACTATCTTTGTCTACCATTTCAGCAAACTGAGCTATACCTCCTGCCTGTTATATTATTATATTATACTATATTATTTTAACAAAATAGGTATACTAGTGAGGGAAGAGAGAGACCCTCTCATATTGTTTTACATTGTTTTATACTCAGTACCTGTTTTAAGAAAAAACAAGGAAGTGAAACCAAAGGCAGGCAGCCCGGCGCCAGGCACTGGAGCCCAAACCAGGCCTGGGCCTGCCTGGCCTAAGCCTAGTAGTTAAAAAAAATCAACTCATGACTTAGCAACCGATGTTATCCGTAGATTCCAGACGTGGTGCGGAAGAACGTTGTGAAACTCGCTGCCCTGTTCTGTTTCTCTCTGACCACCGGTGCCTGCAGCCCCCGTCACGTGCCCCCTGCTTGTTCCATCAATCGCGACGCTTTCGTGTGAAATCTCTAGTGCCGTGAGCCCTTCAAAGGGACAGAAATTGTGCACTCAAGGAGCTCGGATTTTAAGACAGTAGCTTATCGACACTTCCAGCTGAATAAGGGCATTCCTTCTACAACTCGGTGTCTGAGGGATTTTGTCTGTGGCTTGTCCTGCTACGCTAGCCTGGTGTGGTGGCTCCTGCCTATCATCCCAGCACTTTGGGAGGCCAAGGCAGGAGGATCACTTGAAACCAGGAATTTGAGACCAGCCTGGGCAACATACTGAGACCTCATCTCTACAAAAGAAAAAGAAATATACATATACTATCTTTAAATGTAGCTTATATCTGCTAATATGCAAATATAGAAATAAGCCACGAAGGAATATAAACACGATCTGCATCCTAACAAAAAGTTTTTTTTTTTTCTTTTTTAAAGTCTATAGTTGATTAAACACTGTATTTACTGGAATTTTATAAATCCCCTCTAGTGTGTTATAAATTAATAATTTGCTGTCTTGATTTGTGCGCTGTCTGTGTAATTCCGTCAATTATTAATGAATACGTTTATTACATATAAATAATAAAATTTCCATCTCCGGCCGCGGCCAACGCTTCATGTTAATGTACTGAGAATAGCACATAAATAATGAAATAAAAGTAAAGGAAAGAATGGTCTTGGAGCTGCCAAGTGTTGGTTGTTATTCGTTTGAATTCGTTGTTATTCAAATGCTTCAAAGTAATGTCTGAAAGTGCAAGTTGGGAGCTCAAACTTTGGCCTGGGAGTACATTGCAAGCCCACCCTTGTATGAATTAAAAGGGAGGTGCAGGGTGGGGCGCAGTGGCTCACGCGTGTCATCCTGGCACGTTGGGAGGCCGAGGTGGGCAGATTACGAGGTCGGGAGTTCAAGACCAGTCTGGCCAATATGGTGAAACCCAGTCTCTACTAAAAAAAATGCAAAAATTAACCGGGTGTGGTGGTGCTTGCCTGTAATCCCAGCCACTCAGGAAGCTGAGGTGGGAGGATCAGTTAAACCTGAGAGAGAGGGAGAGGGTAGAAAGGAGGGAGAGTGGGAGAGGGAAAGAGAGAGAGAGAGAGGGACAGAGAGAGAAAGAACCAAAAAGGAGGTTGCAGTGAGCCGAGACCGTGCCACTGCCCTCCAGCCTGAGTGCCAGAGTGAGACTGTGTCTCAAAAATAAATACATAAAAATAAAAATATATTGTAATTAAGAAAATTAATCCTTTATCACAAACCCTTGTAGATGAACACATCTCCCCATTATTTTTTTTTTTTTTTTTTTTGAGATGGAGTTTTGCTGTTGTCACCCAGGCTGGAGTGCAGTGGCACGGTCTCGGCTCACTGCAACCTCTGCCTCCCGGGTTCAAGTGATTCTCCTGCCTCAGGCTCCCGAGTAGCTGGGATTACAGGTGCACGTCACCACGCCCAGCTAATGTTGTATTTTTAGTAGAGACGGGGTTTCTCCATGTTGGCCAGGCTGGTCTCGAACTCCTGACCTCAGGGGATCAGCTCCCCCTTGGCCTCCCAAAATGCTGGGATTACAGGCTTGAGCCAGGACGCCCAGTTTGCCCATGATCTTTTTTTCTCGTGTATATAAATGAATATTGTACCCAGGGTGGACACATTCCTCCTTGTACTTTTGGGAACCCCCATTCTGTCTCTGGCATAGCTCTACTTTCAGTACTTTGCTTTCTTAAGAATCTTAAATGCTCTGGGAACTGGGCATGTCAGATCCATCCCATGGTTGTTGACACCTAGATATAGAAACGGAGGCCTAATTAGTGGATTCAGTCCCTGTGAATTCATCAGTTTACTCATCCCTCTTGTCTACCATTTCAGCAAACCTGTTGGCTACGGGGTAGAGCTGGATTTTTGCCACTTTACTTTCGTGATAAAGTTACTTTTGCTTTGCACCGTGGACTGGCCCGGAATTCTTGCTTGCACCGGATGCCAGAACCCTCTGTTGGGATCCAGATGGAGACCCGTGTCCCGTAACAGGTCTACCTTTCCTTCCACGAGAAGGCTCCTTGGGGAGCACCTGTCTTGCTAAGGCAGCGGTGGACACGGGACTTGCTGTGTTCATTAAGGTGTTTGATCTCCACTGCTGGGAGTGGTGGTGTGTCTTCCTCAGGTAGATTTGCAGAGGGTAGAGAATATACAACACTTTCTCAACAGCAAGAACTCAAGTGCACCCTTTCAAAGCCTCACTCTCTCTCCTTTCCTCCCTCCCTCACCCATTTGTTTCTTTCTCTTTCTCCCTTCCTTCCTTCATTCCCTCCCTCCTCTTTCTTTCTTTCTTTTTCTTTTTTCTTTCTCTTTCTTTCTTTCTTTCTCTCTTTCTTTCTTTTCCTTCTCTCTTTCTTTCTTTCTTTCTTTCTTTCTTTCTTTCTTTCTTTCTTTCCTTCCTTCCTTACTTTCTTTCTTCTTTCTTTCTTGCTTGCTTGCTTGCTTGCTTTCCCTCCCTCCTCTTTCTTTCTTTTCCTTTTCTTTCTTTCTTTCTTTCTTTCTTTCTTTCTTTCTTTCTTTCTTTCTTTCTTTCTTTCTTTCTTTTCTTTCTTTCTTTCTTTCTTTCTTTCTTTTCTTTCTTTCTTTCTTTCTTTCTATCTTTCTTTCTTTCTTTCCTTCCATCCTTCCTTCCTTCCTTCCATCCTTCCTTCCTTCCATCCTTCCTTCCTTCTTCCTTCCTTTCTTCTTTCTTTCTTTCTTTCTTTCTTTCTTTCTTTCTTTCTTTCTTGCTTGCTTGCTTGCTTGCTTGCTTGCTTGCTTGCTTGCTTGCTTTCTTGCTTTCGAGTCTCACTCTGTCTCCAAGACTGGAGTGCAGTGGCGCAATCTTGGCTCACTGCACCCTTGGCCTCCCGGGTTCAAGAGATTCTCCTGCCTCAGCCTCCTGAGTAGCTGGGATTACAGGTGCCCACCACCACGGCCGGCTAATGTTTGTATTTTTAGTAGAGACGGGGAGTCACCATGTTGACCAGGCTGGTCTCGAACTCCTGACCTCAGGTGATCCACCCGCCTCAGCCTCCCAAAGTGCTGGGATGACAGACGTGAGCCACCGTGCCCGGCCAGGACACTCTTTTCTTTGATGATCTTCGATGGATAAATGGTTTGAGTTTCTTGGGCTGCTGCAAAAAGTCACCAGTAACTGGATTGCTTAAAACAACAGAAATTTAGGGTCTCCCAATTCTGGAAGCAGAAGCTGAGATCAAGGTGTCTGCAGGGCGGTGGTTCTTTTGGAGGTTCTAGGAGGGGCTCCTTCCAGCCTCTCCCAGCTCCTGGGGGATCCGGGTGTCCGTGGGCTTGTGGCCCCATCACTCCAGTCTCTGTCTCCGTCTCCACGTGGCCTCCTCCTCTGTGTCTGTGTCTCCTCTTCTGTCTCTTACAAGGACACCTGCCATTGCATTTAGGATCCACTCTGCTCCAGGATGATCTCATCTCCAGATCCTTAACTTACTACATCTGCAAATACTCTATTTTCAAGAAAGGTTTCACTCACAGGTTCTAGGGGTCAAGACATAAACATATTTCTTAGGGATCACCGTTCGATCTAGTACAATTGTGTTCAGTTCCTTCTGGAGGTTCTAGGGGAGGCTCCTTCCTGCCTCTCCCAGCTCCCGGGGGCTCCAGGCGTCCCTGGGCTTGTGGCCGCATCACTCCAGTCTCTGCCTCCGTCTCCACGTGGCCTCCTCCTCTGTGTCTGTGTCTCCTCTTCTGTCTCTTATGGGGTCACCCCTCATTGGATTTAGAGTCCCACCCCAATGCAAGACGATTTCCTTTTGAGATCCTTCCCTTAATCACATCTGCAAAGACCCTGTTTCCAAATGAGGTCCTGTTCACAGATTCTAAGGTTTAGGACCTGATCATGTCTTTGGGGGATCCCCATTCAACCCACTGCAATTTGATTTGTTTCCTTTAGAAGCTCTAGGGGAGGCTCCTTCCTGCCTCTTCCAGCTCCTGGGGGCTCCAGGCGTCCCTGGGCTTGTGGCCGCATCACTCCAGTCTCTGCCTCCGTCTCCATGTGGCCTCCTCCTCTGTGTCTGTGTCTCCTCTTCTGTCTCTTAGAAGGACACCTGTCATTAGATTTAGGGCCCATCCTAATCCAGGGTGATGTCATTTCAAGATCCTTCACTTAATGACATCTGCAAAAACCGTATTTCCAAATAAGGCTCCATTCATAAGTCCTGGAAGTGACGGCTTCAACATGCTTTCACGCGGCTGCATGATTCATTTCGTCCCAACAGCCTCGTCTGGTGCGTCTCAGGATTAAGGCTCAAAGCTGTAAAGACCTGCACCAAAGTCAGCGTCTGCCAGAAAGAGAAGGCTCTGATAGAATGAAACCATTGAACCTGAGTTAACTCTTTCTTTCTCTCTTTCTTTCTCTCTATTTCTTTCTCTTTCTTTTTCTCTTTCTTTCTTTCTTTCTTTCTTTCTTTCTTTCTTTCTTTCTTTCTTTCTTTCTTTCTTTCCTTCTTTTTTCTTTCTTTCTTTCTTCCTTCCTTCCTTCTTTTCCTTTCTTTCCTTTCTTTTCTTTCTTTGTTTCTTTCTCTCTCTCTCTTTCTTCTTTCTTTCCTTCTTTCTTTTTTTATTTCTCTTTCTCTCTCTTTCTTTCCTTCTTTCTTTTTTATTTCCCTTCCTTCCTTCCTTTCTTTCTTTCTCTTTCTTTCTTTCTTCCTTTCCTTCTTTCTCTTTCTTTCTTTCTTCCTTCCTTTCTTTCTCTTTCTTTCTTTTTCTTTCTTTCCTTCTTTCTTTCTTTTTCTTTCTTCTTTCTTTGCATCTTTCTTTTTTTATTTCTCTCTCTTTCTTTCTTTCCTTCCTTCCTTCTTCTTTCTTTCTTCCTTTCCTTCTTTCCCTTTCTTTCTTTCTTTCTTTCTCTTTCTTTCATTCCCTCTTTCTTTCTTTTTCTCTTTATTTCTTCTTTCTTTCTTTGCATCTTTCTTTTTTATTTCTTTCTTTCTTTCCTTCCTTCCTTCCTTCCTTCTTCTTTCTTTCTTTCTTTCTTTCTTTCTTTCTTTCTTTCCTTTCTTTCTTTCTTTCTTTGTTTCTTTCTTTCTTTCCTTCCTTCCTTCCTTCCTTCCTTCCTTCCTTCCTTCCTTCCTTCCTTCCTTCCTTCCTTCCTTCCTTCCTTCCTTCCTTCTTTCCTTGTTTCTTCTTTTATATAAGCTTTGCAGGGAAAACTCTTGTCAGCAAAGCTGCTTACCCGTAAGACACAACCATTCTTCACATTCCCCTACATAGACACGGCTGAGTCTCCTCAGACTTTCAAGGCATTGACTCACCGCTGTCCACACTGATGGATGATGGCTTGATTTTAACAGTTTGATCCAACATCATCTCCTCCTTGCATATTTTATGGCAAGAGTCTGCTGACTGAACCCTCTCCCATTGCACCAACTAATTAACCGCTGTGAGGGCAAAACGTTGCTATTGTCAGCATTGCATGGAGCAGCTAATGCTGAGGAAACCCCGTCTGAGTTCGTCAATAGCTCCCCTGTCCTATCCGAGTCTCCAGTGAAATCTGTTTCCTTGATCTCATCTCCATCCTGGACAGTGTCTTTATCTGGTGTTTTCAATACAGTGGACCCTTTTACACGTCACTCATCACTCAAATCTCTGGAAGAAACAGCGTCCTTCTTATTTATTTATTTATTTATTTATGTATTTATTTATTTTTAGACGGAGTCTCGCTCTGTCTCCTAGGCCGCAGAGCAGTGGCACGATCTTGGCTCACTCCACCCTCTGCCTCCTGGGTTCACGCCATTCTCCTGCCTCAGTCTCCTGAGTAGCTGGGACTACAGGCACCTGCCACCACGCCTGGCTAATTTTTTGTATTTTTAGTGGAGATGGGGTTTCACCGTGTTAGCCAGGATGGTCTCGATCTCCTGACCTCGTGGTCCACCTGCCTCGGCCTCCCAAAGTGCTGGGATTACAGGCTTGAGCCACCGCGCCCGGCCTACTTTTTTTTTTTTTTTTGAGACAGAGTCTCACTCTGTGGCCCAGGCTGGAGTGCAGTGGCGTGATCTCGACTCACTGCAACCTCCACCTCCCTGGTTCAAGCAATTCCCCTGCCTCAGCCTCCTGGGTAGCTGGGATGACAGGCACCTGCCACTGCGCCCAGCTAATTTTTTTGTATTTTTAGTAGAGACGGGGATTCACCGTGTTGGCCAGGCTGGTCTGGAACTCCTGACCTCAGGTGATCCGCCCGCTTCAGTCTCCCAAAGTGCTGGGATGACAGGCGTGAGCCACAGTATCCAGCCATCTTTCTTTCTTGAGTAATCAGTCTTCTTTCCTCTGAGGACGGGTTTTATTTGATCAGCACGCCTGAACGTGGGTGATGTGTAACCTCACTGGCAAGAACACAGCGTGGACGGGAAAGAACCGTCTCTTGAGGTGGCTCACGCCTGTCATCTGAGTGGGGTCCGGGCTCTGCGGCTCGCGTCTGTCATCCCAGCACTCTGGGAGGCCGAGGCAGGTGGATCACCTGAGGTCAGGAGTTCGAGACCAGCCTGGTCAACATGGTGAAACCCTGTCTCTACTTAAAATATGTATATATGTGTGTGTGTGTGTATATATGTATATATGTGTATATGTGTGTAGATATGTATATGTGTATATATGTATGTATATATGTGTGTATATGTATATATGTATGTGTATATGTGTGTATATGTGTATGTATATATGTATGTGTATATGTGTATGTGTATATGTGTGTATATGTATATATGTATGTGTATATGTGTATGTGTATATGTGTGTATATGTGTGTATGTGTTTATATGTGTATATGTTCATATACATATAAGTGTGTATATATGTGTATATACATATATATGTATATATGTACATACGTATATGTGTGTATATGTATACGTGTATATATGTATGTACGTATATATGTGTATATGTATATATACGTATATGTGTATATATGTATATATGTGTATACATGTATAATACATATTTATACATATATGTGTATATGTGTATATGTGTATATATGTGTATATGTGTGCACATATACATGTATACATATACGCATATATACAAAATACATATATACAATATACATACACATATATATACAAAACACATACATGTATACAAAATATATACAAGTATATGCATATACACACACACACACACACACACACACAGAAATTAGCTGCGCCCGGCCCTGCTGACATTCTTCTGAGTTTCTGACGAACCTTCTGAAAGGAGACAAGCAGACATACGTCTACCTCCGTCAGCAGAGGGGTGACTTTGAATAGAATGGGAGGCAGGTTTGCCCGAAGCATTTCCCAGCCTGACTTTTCCCTTTAGCTTAGTGACTTGGGGGACCCCAAGTTTTATTTTCTCTTCACCGTGGTAAAGGACACAGCTCGGTGTATTAACCGGTTTATTACAAAGGATGACGGACAAGGTGAAGCGGGTACTCAGGGCAAGCTGTGTGGTACCTGGCTGGTCCCAACATCTGCGTGCATTCACCAACCAGCAACCCCCAGCCCTCTGGCAGGGATTAAAGAGGCTCTATTAGATGGCCGGAATACATCACTTCATCTGCCATTGGCCATTAAACTCCATCTCCATCCCCCTCTCCTTTCTCTGGAGGTTGGAGGTAAAGTTGAAGACAGGTGGATCACCTGAGGTGATTTTTTTTTAATTTGTATTTTTAGTAGAGACGGGGTTTTACCATGTTGGCCGGGCTGGTCTTGAACTCCTGACTGTGTGATCTGTCTGCCTCGGCCTCCCAAAGGGCTGGGATGACATAACTTAATTTGTTGGTGCAATGGGAGAGGGATTAGTAACCACCGTGTGAGGCTGGGCGCGGTGGCTCATGCTTGTCATCCCAGCACTTTGGGAGGCCGAGGCAGGTGGATCACCTGAGGTCGGGAGTTCGAGACCAGCCTGGCCAACATGGTGAAGCCCCTGTGTTTACCAAAAATACAAAAATTAGGCAGAGGTGGTGGCTCACATCTGTAGTCCCAGCTACTTGGGAGGTATGGGTGGGAGAATCACTGGTGTGGGGAAAAGAAAGAGCGATCAGACTGTTACTGTGTCTATGTAGAAAGAAGCAGACATAAGAGACTCCATTTTGTTCTGTCCTCACAGAAATTCTTCTGCCTTGAGATGCTGTTAATCTGTAACCCTATAGCCCCAACCCTGTGCTTGCAGGAATGTGTGCTCCCTGTGCTTGCAGGAATGTGTGCTGTGTTGACTCAAGGTTTAATGGATTCAGAGCTATGCAGGATGTGCTTTGTTAAAGAAGGGCTTGAAGGCAGTCTGCTTGGTAAAAGTCATCACCGTTCTCTGATCTCGAGTACCCAGGGACACAAACACTGCGAAAGGCCGGCCGCAGGGACCTCTGCCCGGGAAAGCCAGGTATTGTCCAAGGTTTCTCCCCATGGGATAGTCTGAGATATGGCCTCGTGGGAAGGGAAAGACCGGACCTTCCCCCAGTCCGACACCCTGTAAAGGGTCTGTGCTGAGGAGGATTAGTAAAAGAGGACGGCCTCTTTGCAGTTGAGGTAAGAGGAAGGCCTCGGTCTCCTGCTTGTCTCTGGGCAATGGTGTAAAACCCATTGTATGTTTTATTTACTGAGATTGGAGAAAACCACCTTAGGGCTGGAGGCGAGACGTGCTAGCGGCAAAACTGCTCTTTCATGCAGGAGATGTTTGCATTCCAGATGTTTGCATACGGGATGTTTGTATAGATGTTTGTATTTGTTTGTAGACGTGCACATCAAGGCACGGCACCTTTGCGTCACCCTGTTTATGACACAGAGATCTTTGTTCACATGTTTTCCTGCTGACCCTCTCCCCACTATTACCCTATTGTCCTGCCACATCCCCCTCTCTGAGATGGTAAAGAGATAAGGATCAATGAATACTGAAGGAACTCAGAGACCAGTCCCAGGCCAGCACGGTCCTCCTTATGCCGAGCGCCCGTCCCCTGGGCCCGCTTTTCTTTCTCTACACTTTGTTTCTGTCTCTTATTTCTTTTCTCAGCCTCTCGGGGTCCACCTGACGAGAACCGCCCACAGGTGTGGAGAGGGAGGCCACCCCTTCGACTTGAACCCGGGAAGCGGAGGTGGCAGTGAGCCGAGATCGCACCACTGCACTCCAGCCTGGGGGACGGAAAGAACGTTCCAAACCTCAAATCACAGGATTGCACCCTCTGGCTCCCAGCCCTTGTCCTTAAAACCCTTTCAAAACACGGTGCATTTAGACAAACTCTGCTGTGGTTCGTGTATTTCTATCATTCGGTCAACAACCAGGGTTTTAAGACCAGTGTTGTAGGAGCGCAGGTATAAATTCCAAATATACACCCGGCGCGGTGGCTCACATCTGTCATCCCAGCACTTTGGGAGGCCGAGGCGGGGGGATCACGAGGTCAGGAGATCGAGACCAGCCTGGCTAACACGGTGAAACCCCGTCTCTACTAAAAATATAAAAATTAGCCGGGCGTGGTGGCGGGTGCCTGTAGTCCCAGCTACTCGGGAGGCTGAGGCAGGAGAATCACTTGGACCCAGGTGGTGGAGGTGGCAGTGAGCCGAGATCGCACCACTGCACTCCAGCCTGGGCGACAGAGTGAGACTCAGTCTCCAAAAATAAGTCAATAAATAAAAGCTAAAATAGCTTAGCTGGGAATGACCATCACACCTCTCGTCCTAGCGACTTGGGAGGTTGTGGTGGGAGGACGCCTTGAGCTCAGAAGTTCAAGACCAGCGTGGGCCACGTTGCAAACCTACGGCTCTACAAACACTAACAAAAATGAGCCGGCTGTCCTGGTGCACAGACCTACAGTCCCAGGTGTTTGGGAGGTGGAAAGTCAGTCAAAAAAAAAAAAAAAAAGGATGAGGAGACCCAAAGTCAGGCAAGCAAGCTTTAGTGAGCTGCTTGGCTGGGTTTTTACCAGAGTTAGAGCAGGCAGCCCCAGTTACAGACGATAGCAGGGTTTTATAGGATCAGAACCAGGTCAGGGGGTGGGGAAGGTGGGTCAGGGGTGCAGGAGAACTGGGTTGGGGTCGGGAGAGCTGAGTAGGGAGGGGCAGGTATCTTGACCGCATCCTGGAGATGATTTTTCCAGCGTTGTTATGCGGGGTGAACACACATGGTAACCGCATCCTGTGACTGTCTGGACAAACAGTTACTGGAGGGGTCAGTGAAGAGGGGCGTGAGCGCCACAGACTGTGAGGCCTGTGGGAGGAGAAGGGAACGGTCCGGCACGGGTGACCTTAGCAGAAGGAACCCTTGAGCCCAGGAGGTCGAGGCTGCCGTGAGCCATGATCGCGCCACCGCACTCCAGCCTGGGCCACAGACAGAGCCATACCCTGTCTCCAAATATATACACATAGAAGCCGGGCGCGGTGGCTCACGCCTGTGATCCCAGCACTTTGGGAGGCCGAGGCGGGTGGATCACCTGAGGTCAGCCGTTCGAGACCAGCCTGGTCAACGTGGTGAAGCCCCGTCTCTACCAAAAATACAAAAATTAGCCAGATGTGGTGGTGGGCACCTGGAATCTCAGCACTTTGGGAGGACAAGGCAGGTGGATCACCTGAGGTCAGGAGTTCAAGACCAGCCTGGCCAACACGGTGAAACCCCGTCTCTATGAAAAAATCCAAAAATTAGCCAGGCTTGGTGATGGGCACCTGTAGTCCCAGCTACTTGGGACGCTAAGGCAGGAGAATGGTTTGAACCCAGGAGGTGGAGGTTGCAGTGAGCCAAGACTGCGCCATTGCACTCCAGCCTGGGCAACGGGGTGAGACTCCATCTCAGAAAGAAAAAAAAAAAATAGATGTTGCTTTGACCCCAGACACAGCCATGCTGGCCTTTCCAACAACAAACACGGCTGTCCCATCAGATACACTCAGCAAGGATTTCCTTTGTGGGGGTCACTTGAGGTCTAGCAGGGTCATCCCAGGCTGCAGCTCAAACCCAGGAGACATGGTCAAAGGCTCCTCCCGGGACGAGACGGGTCAATCAAACAGCAAGGCACCTGAAAATCACGTGCAACCGGTGCACGATGGCAACCACGTCCACAGCCCAGGGTTCTCAGGTGGTGTAATTAGTCTTGGGAAGGCTTAAAAGCTGCGTGCCACGTTCAAACTCCCAAGGAAGAGGATGGCCCTGCGGAGATACCTGCCATCATCACAGCCGGGAAGGTGAACACAGGAGCTCGGAGGAAGACCTGGAAAAAGACGAAGGAAATTTACAATCCCAAAGAGCATAGGGTTTTCGACTGGTTATGGGAAGAAAGGACAGGTGAATTGTAGTGGAGAATATGGGTAATTCACGCAGAGCCAGCTGTGTGGGAGACCAGAGTTTCATTATTACTCAAATCCGTCTCCCCGATAATTTGGGGATTGAAGTTTTTATTCTTATTTTTATTTTATTTTATTTTACTTGATTTTATTTTATTTTACTTTACTTTATTTTGTTTTATTTATTTTACTTTATTTTATTTTATTTTATTTTATTTTACTTTGTTTTATTTTACTTTATTTTGTTTTGTTTTATTTTACTTTATTTTATTTTATTTTACTTTACTTTTTTATTTTATTTTACTTTACTTTATTTTATTTTACTTTATTTTATTTTACTTTACTTTATTTTATTTTATTTCACTTTACTTTATTTTATTTTACTTTATTTTATTTTATTTTACTTTATTTTATTTTAGTTTACTTTTATTTTATTTTACTTTACTTTATTTTACTTTATTTTATTTTACTTTACTTTATTTTATTTTATTTTATTTTATTTTACTTTATTTTACTTTACTTTATTTTATTTTACTTTACTTTATTTTATTTTATTTTACTTTATTTTACTTTACTTTTTTATTTTATTTTATTTTACTTTATTTTATTTTACTTTACTTTATTTTATTTTATTTTACTTTATTTTACTTTACTTTACTTTACTTTTATTTTATTTTATTTTATTTTATTTTATTTTATTTTTCTGAGACGGAGTCTCTCTCTGTCGCCCAGGCTGGAGCGCGGTGGCACAATCTCCGCTCACTGTAACCTCCACCTCCCGGGTTCAAGTGATTCTCCTGCCTCATCCTCCCGAGCAGCTGGGATGACAGGTGCCCACCACCACACCCGGCTAATTTTTGTATTTTTAGTAGACACAGGGTTTCACCGTGTTGGTCAGGCTGGTCTCGAACTCCTGACCTCACAATCCACCTGCCTCAGCCTCCCAAAGTGCTGGGATGACAGGCGTGAGCCACTGCGCCCGGCAGGGGATTGTAGATTTTAAGGGTAATTTGGTGGCTGGGGGCTCGGGAGGTAGAGAGGGCTGACTGGTCAGGTTGGGGATGAAATCGTAGGGGGTTGAAGTGAATTCTTGCTGTTGTCTACTCCTGTGTGGGATGGCTGATATGTGGTTGAGCCAGATTACAGGTCTGGGTAGTGTCATCTCCTGCGTTGGAATCCAGGGTCTGCAATATATCTCCAACAGTGACCTCAGGTTTTGCAACAGTGGTGTATCCCCAGGAGCTATTCATCCAACCCTGACCTTAGGTTTTGCATCAATGGTGTATCCCCAGGAGCTATTCATCCAACAGTGACCTTAGGTTTTGCACCAATGGTGTATCCCCAGGAGCTATTCATCCAACCCTGACCTTAGGTTTTGCATCAATGGTGTATCCCCAGGAGCTATTCATCCAACAGTGACCTTAGGTTTTGCACCAATGGTGTATCCCCAGGAGCTATTCATCCAACAGTGACCTTAGGTTTTGCACCAATGGTGTATCCCCAGGAGCTATTCATCCAACAGTGACCTTAGGTTTTGCACCAATGGTGTATCCCCAGGAGCTATTCATCCAACAGTGACCTTAGGTTTTGCACCAATGGTGTATCCCCAGGAGCTATTCATCCAACAGTGACCTTAGGTTTTGCACCAATGGTGTATCCCCAGGAGCTATTCATCCAACCCTGACCTTAGGTTTTGCATCAATGGTGTATCCCCAGGAGCTATTCATCCAACAGTGACCTTAGGTTTTGCACCAATGGTGTATCCCCAGGAGCTATTCATCCAACCCTGACCTTAGGTTTTGCACCAATGGTGTATCCCCAGGAGCTATTCATCCAACAGTGACCTTAGGTTTTGCACCAATGGTGTATCCCCAGGAGCTATTCATCCAACAGTGACCTTAGGTTTTGCATCAATGGTGTATCCCCAGGAGCTATTCATCCAACAGTGACCTTAGGTTTTGCACCAATGGTGTATCCCCAGGAGCTATTCATCCAACCGTGACCTTAGGTTTTGCATCAATGGTGTATCCCCAGGAGCTATTCATCCAACAGTGACCTTAGGTTTTGCATCAATGGTGTATCCCCAGGAGCTATTCATCCAACCCTGACCTTAGGTTTTGCATCAATGGTGTATCCCCAGGAGCTATTCATCCAACACTGACCTTAGGTTTTGCATCAATGGTGCATCCCCAGGAGCTATTCATCCAACAGTGACCTTAGGTTTTGCATCAATGGTGCATCCCCAGGAGCTATTGGGGAGGTTCAGACTGTTGGAGCCAGAGGCTCCATACGGTCCCTCAACGGTAATTCCTCCTCTTGTAGCTAACTGGTTAGACCTGCCGAGGCAGACTGGTCCCCAAGCAAGAGGGTTCCCCACCTCCCTGCCCTCCAAGAAAAGGGCCATTGTCAGTTTTGTGTCAGAGTTTAAACTAGAAGCTAAATTCCTTCCAGGAGGCTACTTTGGTCTATGCCCAGGAACGAACGAAGACAGTTTGGAGGTGAGAAGGAAGAGGGGTGGGGGCGGTGGCGAGGTCTAATCTCTTTCGCTGCCATAACTTCTTCAGGTATAATGTTTGCAAAGGCGGTTTCAGGAGGATGGGGAGGAACGAGGGGGTCAGGAGAGAGCCAGTTCCTTCATGGCAGCCCCTGGGGGGAGAGTGTGGACACGGCCCCTCCTCCTCCTCCATCATCCCAGTCCCAGGGGAGAGTGTGGACACGGCCCCTCCTCCTCCTCCTCCTCCATCATCCCAGTCCCAGGGGAGAGTGTGGACACATCCCCTCCTCCTCCTCCTCTTCCTCCATCATCCCAGTCCCAGGGGGGAGTGTGGACACATCCCCTCCTCCTCCTCCTCCTCCATCATCCCAGTCCCAGGGGAGAGTGTGGACACATCCCCTCCTCCTCCTCCTCCTCCATCATCCCAGTCCCAGGGGAGAGTGTGGACACATCCCCTCCTCCTCCTCCTCCATCATCCCAGTCCCAGGGGGGAGTGTGGACACATCCTCTCCTCCTCCTTCTCCATCATCCCAGTCCCAGGGGAGAGTGTGGACACATCCCCTCCTCCTCCTCCTCTTCCTCCATCATCCCAGTCCCAGGGGAGAGTGTGGACACATCCCCTCCTCCTCCTCCTCTTCCTCCATCATCCCAGTCCCAGGGGGGAGTGTGGACACATCCCCTCCTCCTCCTCCTCCTCCATCATCCCAGTCCCAGGGGAGAGTGTGGACACATCCCCTCCTCCTCCTCCTCTTCCTCCATCATCCCAGTCCCAGGGGGGAGTGTGGACACATCCCCTCCTCCTCCTCCTCCTCCATCATCCCAGTCCCAGGGGAGAGTGTGGACACATCCCCTCCTCCTCCTCCTCCTCCATCATCCCAGTCCCAGGGGAGAGTGTGGACACATCCCCTCCTCCTCCTCCTCCTCCATCATCCCAGTCCCAGGGGGGAGTGTGGACACATCCCCTCCTCCTCCTCCTCCTCCATCATCCCAGTCCCAGGGGAGAGTGTGGACACATCCTCTCCTCCTCCTCCTCCATCATCCCAGTCCCAGGGGAGAGTGTGGACACATCCCCTCCTCCTCCTCCTCCTCCATCATCCCAGTCCCAGGGGAGAGTGTGGACACATCCCCTCCTCCTCCTCCTCCTCCATCATCCCAGTCCCAGGGGAGAGTGTGGACACATCCTCTCCTCCTCCTCCTCCTCCATCATCCCAGTCCCAGGGGAGAGTGTGGACACATCCTCTCCTCCTCCTCCTCCTCCATCATCCCAGTCCCAGGGGGGAGTGTGGACACATCCTCTCCTCCTCCTCCATTGCAGCCCCAGTGGGTGAGGGTGTGGACACCGCCTCCCCTCCACCTCAATCCCAGGGACTTCAGGTGTAGACATGACCCTTCCTCCATCCCAGCCCCAAGGGGGAGACGGCGTATCCCCTCCTGCATCCCAAACCCAGCGGCTGAGGACTTTGGGGACATGCCCATGGTACCCCTGTCCTTTCCGTTGCCCGGGCGTCCACAGCATATGCAATGTCTACCCCTTGATGGACACCAGGATGAACCCGTCAACACCCGTTTAATCTCCAGCTGTCCCATACCCGGGGATGCCTATCCTGGTTGTCCCAATAGCCTTGTGTCTGTCCCTGTGACCTTGTGTGTTTCTTCATGGAGCCGGAATCCTCCGGCCTCCCCCTCCCAGGCAGCCCGGCTGGGGCCTCCCTCCTCCTCTCCCTCGCAGCCCGTGCCAAAGACCCTTCAGTTGGCGGTGGCCCCTTTGCTTTTTATTATTTTAATTGGTGCTTGAGCCCTGCAGGTTTACGACCCCCGTGTTTACACTAACTGGACTTTAATAACTCACCTAAGAGCTAACAGGAGCGTGGGGTTCTATAAACGTTTTCATTCACACAGACCCACCCAGCTCTTTCCATCCACACCCAGTGTGGTCGGGACATAAAATCCCCGGCCGCCCCCTTCCCGTTTCTTTAAACGTTTCCAACAGCCTCTGACTTTTATGTTGTGCGCTTGTCTAAGGCCGTTGACACCCCCCCCAGAGCCCCATAAACCACCGCTTAGGAAAATCTACGTTTAGCACCTGCCCTGTGTGAGAGGGGGGCAAATCCCACAGAAACAAAAACCCCACTGTTCCCAGAGCTCTCTTCGGGTAAGAAAACGCATTGGGGGGACCTCAGGAAAACAGCCAGACGCCCGAGAATGAGTACCTGAAGATGCTTTCGGGTTTTCTCTGTCCCTCCTAATCTGTCTGAGCCTAAGACAGCTTTCTTATCCCAAGAAATTAGGAAAAGATTGCATATCCTAAGAAACGATCCAGCCGAAGAAGTCGGGCTGGGCTGTGGGATGTTGGGAGTTTTACAGGACCAGGTATGGGGCCCACTGAGGGGACATTCAATATATAATATAATAGAATAAATATGATGTAATAGAATAGAATATAATTGATTTATTTATTTACAGATGGAGTTTCACTCTTGTTGCCCAGGCAACAGGAAGTTGGGCTTGGCTGTGAGATGTTGGGAATTTTACAGGACAAGGGTATGGAGCCAACTGAGGGGATATTGAATGTATCTATCTATCTATCTATCTATCATCTATCTGTCTGTCTATGTATCTGTCTATCTATCTATCTATCTATCTATCTATCTATCTATCTATCTATCTATCTATGTATCTATCTATCTGTCTGTCTGTCTATCTATGTATCTGTCTATGTATGTATGTATGTATGTATGTATGTATCTATCTATCTATCTATCTATGTATGTATCTGTCTGTCTGTCTATCTATGTATCTGTCTATGTATGTATGTATGTATCTATCTATCTATCTATGTATCTATCTATGTATCTATGTATCTATATATGTATCTGTCTATCTATCTATCTATCTATCTATCTATCTATCTATCTATCTATCTGTCTGTCTGTCTATGTATCTGTCTATGTATGTATGTATGTATCTATCTATGTATCTATCTATCTATGTATCTATGTATCTATCTATCTATGTATCTATGTATCTATCTACGTAGCTGCCTATCTATCTATGTATCTATGTATCTATGTATCTATCTATCTATCTATCTATCTATCTATCTATCTATCTATCTATCTATCTATCTATGTATCTATCTGTCTGTCTATCTATCTATCTATCTATCTATCTATCTATCTATCTATCTATCTTGAGACAGAGTTTTCCTCTTGTCCCCCAGGCTGGAGTGCAATGGCAGGATCTCGGCTCACTGCAACCTCCACCTCCTGAGTTCCAGTGATTCTCCTGCCTCAGCCTCCGAAGTAGCTGGGATTACAGGCCTGCACCACCACATCCGGCTTATTTTTGTATTTTAAGTGGCAATAGGGTTTCACCATGTTGGTCAGGCTGGTCTCGAACTTCTGACCTCAGGTGATCCGCCTGCCTTGGCGTCCCATAGTGCTGGGATGACAGGCGTGAGCCACTGCACCTGGCCTTGTTGAATGCATTTATAGGATGCCAGACATCTGGGGGCCTAGACGCTGTACATTCTTGTGCAAAATTCCAAGAACCCATCTTGGGAGATGATGGTGCCTTGGCGTGGAGGGTAAGATATTTGCAGCCGGGGACGTCCTAAATCTTGGCTTACGCTTTCAACAGCCGCGTTAAACATGGGCTTGGAGAGAACGTTGAAAACTGACTCTTTCAGAGATTTCAAAATGTGAAACGTGTATAACCCTATGTCAAAATGTCACATTACACCCCATAATATGTACATTATAGATCCTAATTTCAATTCATTATATACATATGCATATATGTATATAATGGGGTATGTGTGTGTATAGATAGGGTATGATAATATGTATTTATTTTATTATACATTTAATACATATAATAAATATGCATATGTAAATTTATATTTATATATTATACACTATATAATATATGATATGTTACAAATTATATTATTTTAATATTAATTATACTATATAACACGTATAATTATATAATATATAATATAAAATGTATTATAACGTTATATATATTTTATAATATATAATATATTTTATAATATAAAATATATTATAACGTTATATATAATATATTATAATGTTATATATAATAATATATTTTATAATATAAAATATATTATAACATTATATATAATAATATATAATATATTAATATTAATATAATATATTTTAATTATATAAAAATATGTTAATTATATAAAATATATTATTTATATTTTTATTATATTTATATAATTATATAAATTATATAAAATATATTATTATATATAATAATATATAATATGCACAATTACTATATAGTATATATTTTATATATAATACATACAATTATATTTTATGTATATTATATTTTATGTATAATATGATAAATTATATTTACACATGGTATGTATAATTATATTTTATATATAATATGTACAATTATTATATAATATATAAATATATTATTTTAAATATATTGTATATCTTTAAATATATATTTATACATATTACATACATAACTGTATAATGGGTACAATAATATATATTTATTTTAATATAATAAATACATATAATAAATGTGTATTTATATGTAAATATATTTAAAATATATGTATATGTTATATAAATGTATTATGCGGTACAATAATATAGGTATGTCATTATACATATAAATAAATATATAAATAGATATGTATTACATTATATCTATTTAAATGTATATATATTTGTACATTATATATTATGGGGTACATTGATTGCATATTAAATATATGCAATTCTTATTGGTCAATGAAAAATAAAAAATGAAAAAGGAAAGGGAAGAAGACAGACGAAACCCGTGGTCAGCTCTCGTGGGAGTGTGGAAAGCGCGTCCAGAGCTCAGAGGTTTCTCTTCCCTTCTGTCGTTTCACGATGAGGCACCGCTATGAGGCAAATGTGAGAAATATCTCTTGGCTCAGAGGATAAAGACAGGCAGCGCTGGCATGAACACAGCAAAGGCCTTTAGGTCATGTCACCACATTTGCAGAAGAATATCCATGTTTCACGTGAATGCGTTGTTCTCCTTGGCCAAAATCAATCCAAGGAAGACATGGCGTGAGTTCTACTCTCTGATTCTATGAGTATGACTATTTTAGATTCCTCATGTAAGGGATATCATGAAGTATTTGTATTTCCGTGCCTGGCTTATCTCACGAAACATAATGTCCTCCAGGTTCACCTGTGTTGTTGCAAAGGACAAGATTTTCTTCTTTTTCAAGGCTGAGTAATATTCCAATGCACTAGATTATTGATATCCCAATTTCTTTATCCGCGCATCCATTCATGGTCACTTGGTTGCATGTCTTGGCTCTTGTGGATAATTCTCTCAATTTCTTTATCCATTCATCCATTCATGCTCAGTTGCTTTGGTTCCGTGTCTTGGCCATTGTGGATAATTTTCACAATTTCTTTATCCATTCATCCATTCATGGCCTCTTGGTTTGATCTGTTCTTGGCCATTGTGGATAATTTTCACAATTTCTTTATCCATTCATCCATTCATGGTCTCTTGGTTTGCCCGTGTCTTGGCTATTGTGGATAATTCATCAGTGACCATGGGAATCCAGGTATTTCTTCAAGATCCTCATGTCAGTTTTTTGGGGGGCAGAAATAAAGCTGTTTGATATGGTTTGGCTCTGTCCCCTGACCCCAAAACCTCATCATGAATTGTGGTTCCCATTCTCCCCAGCTGTCATGAGAGGGACCCAGTGGGAGGCAATTTAATCATGGGGATGGTTACCCTCATGCTGTTCTCGTGATACTGAGTGGGTTCTCACAAGATCTGATTAATTTTTTTTTTTTCTATTTAGATGGCGTCTCAGTCTGTCGCCAGGCTGGAGTGCAGTGGTGCGATCTTGGCTCACTGCAACCTCCACCTCCCGGGTTCAAGCTATTCTCCTGCCTCAACCTCCCAAGTAGCTGGGACTACAGGTGCGTGCCACCACACCCGGCTAGTTTTTGTATTTTTAGGAGAGACGGGGTTTCACCATGTTGCCCAAGATGGTCTCGATCTCTTGACCTTGTGATGCACCCACCTCGGCCTCCTAAAGTGCTGGGATTACAGGCGTGAGTCACCGCGCCGGGCCCAGACGTGGTTCTTCTTACTCATTTCCACTTGATTACAGTAGGACGAAGATACATGGAGGGGTTGGGGCAAACGATGACTTCCTTCTCTCTCTGCCTCCTCTTAAACCCGCACACACCTGCTCTCCAGGATTATCATTTATTTGCTGGTTCTCAGTGGGATGATGCCCCAGAAGAATTGAGCAGAGAAATGAACACCATTTCAGGACCAGCGTTTCTGTAACCTTCCTGGTCTTCTCTGTACAGGTGTGTTGGTTGACCCAGGCTTCTACGACAGGAGATACCACAGCCTGGTTGACTTATAAACATCTGGACATTTATTGCTCACGTTTCTGGAGGTTGGAAGTCCAAGACCAAGGCGTGGAAGATTCAGAGTCTGGTGGGATCCGGGTTCCCGGTTCATAGACAGCACTCATGAAGCTCCATCCTCATGATTTTGTCACCTCCCAAAGCTTCCCACCTCCTAATGCCATCGCCGTGAAGCAGAGAATGTCAACACAGGAATATAAGGGAACACCGACATTCAGACCACAGCAGGCAGCAGAGAGCAATTCCTCTAGCAGCTTTGGGGAATGGCTGGTCTATCATCACATTAGTCCGCGTGGGCTGCCATCACACAGTCCCACAGACCTGGTGGCTTCAATAAGATGAATTGATTCTCCCACCGTCCTGGAGGCTGGACGTCTGAGATCCAGGTGTGGGCAGAGCTGGTTCCTCCTGAGGCCTCTCTCCTGGGCTTGGAGACGCCGTCTTCTCCCTGTGTCCTCACGGGGTCGTCCCTCTGTGTGTGTCTGTGTCCTCATCTCCTCCTCTTATGAGGCATCTTAGTCCATCTCAGGCTGCTATCACAGAATTACCATAGACTGGGTGGATTGTAAACAACAGACATTGATTCTCCCACAGTCCTGGAAGATGGAAATCTGAGATACAGGTGTGGGCTGGGCTGGTTCCTCCTGAGGCCTCTCTCCTGGGCTTGGAGACGCCGTCTTCTCCCTGTGTCCTCACAGAGTCCTCCCTCTGTGTGTGTCTGTGTCCTCATCCTCTCTTCTTATGGGATGTCTTAGTCCATCTCAGGCTGCTATCACAGAATACCATAGACTGGGCGGCTTATGAACAACAGACATTGATTCTCCCACAGTCCTGGAGGCTGGAGATCTGAGATCCAGGTGTGGGCAGGGCTGGTTCCTCCTGAGGCCTCTCTCCTGGGCTTGGAGACGCCGTCTTCTCCCTGTGTCCTCACGTGGTCATCCCTCTGTGTGTGTCTGTGTCCTCATCTCCTCTTCTTCTAAGGACTCCAGCCATCTTGAATTAGGCTCCACCGTACACACCTCTTTTTACCTCAATCACCTCTTTAGAGACCCCAGCTCCAAATCCAGTCACCTTGCTGAGGTCCTGGGGTTTAGGACTTCCACACATGAATATGGACGGGGCGGTGGGGGGGATCATGCAGAGTCCATCAGACTCACAATAGCACCTTCTTATTTTTACGAGGTGCTTTTAGGGAGAGCCGTGAGATACGGCGGTCACGCTCGATGGCCGGATGGTGGAAACAAAAGTTAAGGGAGAAGCATCCGTCCCATCTGTCTCATGCATTCCAAAGCCACTCGATGGGCCTCCAAGATGCAAGAGTTACCAGGTGAACTTGGAGGTCCACAAAGTCTGTGAGCATCGACAGTATCTAAGATCAACAAAATATGCTGGTGGAGACGGCGAGAATCTTGCCAGAGCTGGAAGGGCACAGTGTCTAGACAGCAGATGGCGTTGAGATGCCAGGAGTATCCTTCTCTCCCCAGAACTATGCTGAGGCACACACAGCACTTCTCCACTCCTTCAGTCATAAGACGTCCTCGACGTCTGCAGAAGCCACAGCTGAAATAGAAACACAGCTCTCATTTTTTGGTTACGCTGCCTCACGGGAAGATCAATGAGATTGCTGTTCTGTCCAGCATTTCCCTCTATTCTCATGCGATTACTGCGTGCAGCCCTCTCTTCCGAGAAGAAGATGGTAACAAAACTTTTTTTTTTTTTTGAGACGGAGTTTCATTCTTGTTGCCCAGTCCGGAGTGCAATGGCACGAACTCGGCTCACCGCAACCTCTGCCTCCCGGGTTCAAGTGATTCTCCTGCCTCAGCCTCCCGAGTAGCTGGGATCACAGGTGCCCACCACCACACCCAGCTAATTTTTGTATTTTTAGTAGAGACAGGGTTTCTCCATATTGGCCAGGATGGTCTCGAACTTCCAACCTCAGGTGATCCACCTGCCTCAGCCTCCCAAAGTGCTGGGATTATAGGCATGAGCCACGATGCCCAGCCTGGTAAGAAAACATGTTAAGGCTCGCCACGGTGGCTCATGCCTGTAATTCCAGCTCTTTGGGAGGCCAAGACCTGCAGATGGTTTGAGCTGAATAGTTGGAGACCAGCCTGGGCAAGATGGTGAAACCCTGTCTCTACAAAAAACCTAAAACCTACTCAGACGTGGTTGTGCATGCTCATAATTTGAGCTACTTGGGAGGCTGAGGTGGGAGGATCACCTGAGCCCGGGAGGTTGAGGGTTCAGTGAGCCATGAATGTACTACAGCACTCCAGCCTAGACCACAAAGCAAGACTCCTTTTAAAAAGAATTTTTTTGGCCAGCCACCGGGGCTCATGCCTGTCATCCCAGCACTTTGGGAGGTGGAGGCAGGTGGATCACCTGAGGTCAGGAGTTCGAGACCAGCCTGGCCAACATGGTGAAACTCCGTTGCTACTAAAAATACAAAAATTAGCCGGGCGTGGTGGCGGGCGCTTGTAATCCCAGCTCCTCAGGAGGCTGAGGCAGGAGAATTGCTCAAATCTGGGAGGCAGAGGTTGCAGTGAGCCGAGATCTCACCATTGCACTCCAGCCTGGGCGACACAGCAAGACTCTGTTTAAAAAAAAAAGAGAAAGGTTTGACATATATTTTACGTAGCTAGGTTGCCTCTTACTCCCTGATGTTTAAATTTTCTGATGATCTGCAGTGACAATGGACAGCAGTTGGGAAAACCCCAAATTAAAATAATTCATGTGTTTTCCCGTCTTTTTTTTTTTAATGCTGGACCCTACGTATTACCATTTATGTTCTGATTAGCAAACACCCCACTAATGGACTTAACATCCGTGGTTCATAAGGAAACCCTGTGTTCTTACTGCAGAGAGCTAAACACATCGGAAATTAGCAAAATCTGTGACCCGAGAACTAGCAATTCATAAATTCATTAGATTAAAAAAAAAAAAAAAACCAGGGCAAGCAACGCAGCCATCCAGCAATCCTGTTAATAGCTTTTCTTCCAATGTCTAATTTACATTTCTGCCTGCCCTGCTAAAGATATTACTTCATTAAGTTGTTTTTTTTTTCCCCCCCTAAATGAGAGAAATTTTAATGACTTCTCTTATTCATTCTTTCCATATGTAAGTAGTTATGTTTCTTACAAATGGAAATGAGACCTGAAAATTACCACAAATGGGGCCAAGCCGCACAGTCCATGTGTTCGTATTTGGAGACGGCCAAACTGCTTCCTCGAATTACGGTTAACCCTCCCGTCCATTGAGCAGACGGCCCTAATAGGTGGACTTTGAAAGTCCCTCTCGTTAAATTTATTTGAGACCGCCGAGAACACGCCAGTCCAGCTTCAGCAAATGAGCTCTGATAATATCAACCACCTGGTAAGCCCTGGTCCCCGGGGAACCCTGCATGGCTACGTCTGACCTCTGGCCCCTTGGCCTTCTGATCCTGGGGCTCAGTTCAGACAAGAAGGCGATTCTGAGAAAAAACACCTGTTGCTGTGGCTGACCCCGGAGTCAGGGTTTGGAGGGAAGGGCCTCCGGGCCTTCAGCACAGGTGTTTCCTCCAGCAGGCCCGGGGAGTTCGAGAAGCCACTGGGATGAGGAGGGAGCCAGGCAGCACGGTGCTGGGCAGGGGATGGCACCTTTCACGTCCCAGAACTCTGGGGCACTCCATGGCAGGACAACACGTGGAAAGGAGGGATTACTCCAGACTCTACAGAACATCTCATGGACATGGCTTCGTGGCTGAGCTTCTGCTAAGGCAAAATAGTGAGAGAAAACGCAAGAATAAAACATAAGAGGCTGCAGGTGGACACGAAATGAAGGGCTACCTTCCTTCCAAAAATGCCTTAGATTGAGTCCCACCTTCCTTCCAAAATTGCCTTAGATTGTGACCAACCTTCCTTCCAAAATTGCCTTAGATTGTGACCAACCTTCCTTCCAAAATTGCCTTAGATTGTGACCAACCTTCCTTCCAAAAATGCCAGAGCAACGACCTTCAGCTACTCAAGGACAGAGAACGACACATAGGTGTATCCCAGATCGCAGGAAGAAACCCCAGAAAGTCGACGATGTGCATATTAATTGCAGAGTGCAGGTAGGTTCCCAAAAGAGGGGACAGTGGGAATCTATCTCTGTTGGAGAGTGTGGGTGGGTGCCAAGACGGTGGTCACTGGGTATTTCTATTGTACAGTGTAGGGGGATCCTCTGATGGATGAGGCTGAGTGTGTCTATTGCAGAGTGTAGATGGATCCCAGATGGAGGACAGTGAGTGTGTCCATTGTAGACTGTAGGTGGATCCCACATGGAGGACAGTGAGTGTGTCCATTGTAGACTGTAGGTGGATCCCACATGGAGGACAGTGAGTGTGTCCATTGTAGACTGTAGGTGGATCCCACATGGAGGACAGTGAGTGTGTCTATTGTAGAGTGTAGATGGATCCCAGATGAAGGACATTGAGTGTGTCTATTGTAGACTGTAGGTGGATCCCACATGGAGGACAGTGAGTGTGTCTATTGCAGAGTGTAGGTGGATCCCAGATGGAGGACAGTGAGTGTGTCTATTGTAGACTGTAGGTGGATCCCAGATGGAGGACAGTGAGTGTGTCTATTGTAGACTGTAGGTGGATCCCAGATGGAGGACAGTGAGTGTGTCTATTGTAGACTGTAGGTGGGTCCCAGATGGAGGACATTGAGTGTGTCTATTGTAGACTGTAGGTGGATCCCAGATGGAGGACAGTGAGTGTGTCTATTGTAGACTGTAGGTGGATCCCACATGGAGGACAGTGAGTGTGTCCATTGTAGACTGTAGGTGGATCCCACATGGAGGACAGTGAGTGTGTCCATTGTAGACTGTAGGTGGATCCCACATGGAGGACAGTGAGTGTGTCCATTGTAGACTGTAGGTGGATCCCAGATGGAGGACATTGAGTGTGTCTATTGTAGACTGTAGGTGGGTCCCAGATGGAGGACAGTGAGTGTGTCTATTGTAGACTGTAGGTGGATCCCAGATGGAGGACATTGAGTGTGTCTATTGTAGACTGTAGGTGGGTCCCAGATGGAGGACAGTGAGTGTGTCTATTGTAGACTGTAGTTGGGTCCCAGATGGAGGACAGTGAGTGTGTCTATTGTAGACTATAGGTGAGTCCCAGATGGAGGACAGTGAGTGTGTCTATTGTAGACTGTGAGTGGGTCCCAGATGGAGGACATTGAGTGTGTCTATTGTAGACTGTAGGTGGATCCCAGATGGAGGACAGTGAGTGTGTCTATTGTAGACTGTAGGTGGATCCCAGATGGAGGACATTGAGTGTGTCTATTGTAGACTGTAGGTGGATCCCACATGGAGGACAGTGAGTGTGTCTATTGTAGACTGTAGGTGGATCCCAGATGGAGGACAGTGAGTGTGTCTATTGTAGACTGTAGGTGGATCCCAGATGGGGGACAGTGAGTGTGTCTATTGTAGACTGTAGGTGGATCCCCAGATGGAGGACAGTGAGTGTGTCTATTGTAGACTGTAGGTGGATCCCACATGGAGGACAGTGAGTGTGTCTATTGTAGACTGTAGGTGGATCCCAGATGGGGGACAGTGAGTGTGTCTATTGTAGACTGTAGGTGGATCCCAGATGGAGGACAGTGAGTGTGTCTATTGCAGAGTGTAGGTGGATCCCAGATGGAGGACATTGAGTGTGTCTATTGTAGACTGTAGGTGGATCCCAGATGGAGGACAGTGAGTGTGTCTATTGTAGACTGTGAGTGGGTCCCAGATGGAGGACATTGAGTGTGTCTATTGTAGACTGTAGGTGGATCCCAGATGGAGGACAGTGAGTGTGTCTATTGTAGACTGTAGGTGGATCCCAGATGGAGGACATTGAGTGTGTCTATTGTAGACTGTAGGTGGGTCCCAGATGGAGGACAGTGAGTGTGTCTATTGTAGACTGTAGGTGGATCCCAGATGGAGGACAGTGAGTGTGTCTATTGTAGACTGTAGGTGGATCCCAGATGGAGGACATTGAGTGTGTCTATTGTAGACTGTAGGTGGACCCCAGATGGAGGACATTGAGTGTGTCTATTGTAGACTGTAGGTGGGTCCCAGATGGAGGACAGTGAGTGTGTCTATTGTAGACTGTAGGTGGGTCCCAGATGGAGGACAGTGAGTGTGTCTATTGTAGACTGTACTTGGGTCCCAGATGGAGGACAGTGAGTGTGTCTATTGTAGAGTGTAGGTGGATCCCAGATGGAGGACATTGAGTGTGTCTATTGTAGACTGTAGGTGGATCCCAGATGGAGGACAGTGAGTGTGTCTATTGTAGACTGTAGGTGGATCCCAGATGGGGGACAGTGAGTGTGTCTATTGTACACTGTAGGTGGATCCCAGATGGAGGACATTGAGTGTGTCTATTGTAGACTGTAGGTGGGTCCCAGATGGAGGACATTGAGTGTGTCTATTGTGGACTGTAGGTGGATCCCAGATGGAGGACAGTGAGTGTGTCTATTGTAGACTGTAGGTGGATCCCAGATGGAGGACATTGAGTGTATCTATTGCAGAGTGTAGGTGGATCCCAGATGGAGGACATTGAGTGTGTCTATTGTAGACTGTAGGTGGATCCCAGATGGAGGACAGTGAGTGTGTCTATTGTAGACTGTAGGTGGATCCCAGATGGAGGACATTGAGTGTGTCTATTGTAGACTGTAGGTGGATCCCAGATGGAGGACAGTGAGTGTGTCTATTGTAGACTGTAGGTGGGTCCCAGATGGAGGACAGTGAGTGTGTCTATTGTAGAGTGTAGGTGGATCCCAGATGGAGGACACTGAGTGTGTCTATTGTAGACTGTAAGTGGGTCCCAGATGGAGGACAGTGAGTGTGTCTATTGTAGACTGTAGGTGGGTCCCAGATGGAGGACAGTGAGTGTGTCTATTGTAGACTGTAGGTGGGTCCCAGATGGAGGACAGTGAGTGTGTCTATTGTAGAGTGTAGGTGGATCCCAGATGGAGGACACTGAGTGTGTCTATTGTAGACTGTAGGTGGATCCCAGATGGAGGACAGTGAGTGTGTCTATTGTAGACTGTAGGTGGATCCCAGATGGGGGACAGTGAGTGTGTCTATTGTAGACTGTAGGTGGATCCCAGATGGAGGACATTGAGTGTGTCTATTGTAGACTGTAGGTGGGTCCCAGATGGAGGACAGTGAGTGTGTCTATTGTAGACTGTAGTTGGGTCCCAGATGGAGGACAGTGAGTGTGTCTATTGTAGACTGTAGGTGGATCCCAGATGGAGGACAGTGAGTGTGTCTATTGTAGACTGTAGGTGGGTCCCAGATGGAGGACACTGAGTGTGTCTATTGTAGACTGTAGTTGGGTCCCAGATGGAGGACAGTGAGTGTGTCTATTGTAGACTGTAGTTGGGTCCCAGATGGAGGACAGTGAGTGTGTCTATTGTAGACTGTAGGTGGATCCCAGATGGAGGACAGTGAGTGTGTCTATTGTAGACTGTAGGTGGGTCCCAGATGGAGGACACTGAGTGTGTCTATTGTAGACTGTAGTTGGGTCCCAGATGGAGGACAGTGAGTGTGTCTATTGTAGACTGTAGGTGGGTCCCAGATGGAGGACAGTGAGTGTGTCTATTGTAGACTGTAGGTGGGTCCCAGATGGAGGACAGTGTGTGTGTCTATTGTAGAGTGTAGGTGGATCCCAGATGGAGGACACTGAGTGTGTCTATTGTAGACTGTAGTTGGGTCCCAGATGGAGGACAGTGAGTGTGTCTATTGTAGACTGTAGGTGGGTCCCAGATGGAGGACAGTGTGTGTGTCTATTGTAGACTGTAGGTGGGTCCCAGATGGAGGACAGTGAGTGTGTCTATTGTAGAGTGTAGGTGGATCCCAGATGGAGGACAGTGAGTGTATCTATTGTAGACTGTAGGTGGATCCCAGATGGAGGACATTGAGTGGTATCTATTGCAGACTGTAGGTGGATCCCAGATGGAGGACAGTGAGTGTGTCTATTGTAGACTGTAGGTGGGTCCCAGATGGAGGACAGTGAGTGTGTCTATTGTAGACTGTAGGTGGATCCCAGATGGAGGACAGTGAGTGTGTCTATTGTAGACTGTAGGTGGGTCCCAGATGGAGGACAGTGAGTGTGTCTATTGTAGACTGTAGGTGGATCCCAGATGGAGGACAGTGAGTGTGTCTATTGTAGACTGTAGGTGGATCCCAGATGGAGGACAGTGAGTGTGTCTATTGTAGACTGTAGGTGGGTCCCAGATGGAGGACATTGAGTGTGTCTATTGTAGACTGTAGGTGGATCCCAGATGGGGGACAGTGAGTGTGTCTATTGTAGACTGTAGGTGGGTCCCAGATGGGGGACAGTGAGTGTGTCTATTGTAGACTGTAGTTGGGTCCCAGATGGGGGACAGTGAGTGTGTCTATTGTAGACTGTAGTTGGGTCCCAGATGGGGGACAGTGAGTGTGTCTATTGTAGACTGTAGGTGGATCCCCAGATGGAGGACAGTGAGTGTGTCTATTGTAGACTGTAGATGGGTCCCAGATGGAGGACAGTGAGTGTGTCTATTGTAGACTGTAGGTGGGTCCCAGATGGAGGACAGTGAGTGTGTCTATTGTAGACTGTAGGTGGATCCCAGATGGAGGACAGTGAGTGTGTCTATTTTAGACTGTAGGTGGATCCCAGATGGGGGACAGTGAGTGTGTCTATTGTAGACTGTAGGTGGATCCCCAGATGGAGGACAGTGAGTGTGTCTATCGTAAAGTGTAGATGGCTCCCTAGATGCAGGAGACTCGTTACTTCTATTTTACCGTGTAGGTTAGATGTCTCCTGTTGTGCCCACTGGATATTTCTTTGTAGCGTGTAGCTTGCTTCCCCAGGCGGTGAACCTGGACATTTGCTCAGGTAAAGGTTATGTTGCAATGTCCGTGTGTGTGAGGCTTTCGGACACTGCCTGATTCCGTGACAGCCGTTCCTTTGGCCTCGATTGTGCTTCGGTGGCTGAATTTTGCCCTTTCTGGAGCTGTCTGTTCCACATCTGTCACAGGCGTCTTTTCTGAGCCTCGTCTGTGCCGGTTGGCGTCACCTGGAACAGCCCCTTTGTTTCCAGAGTGGCCGCCTAGGCTTTCCTCTGTGGCCATTGCAGGTGACATGCAGCTCCCAATCCCGTTCCTCATTTTTGTCAACAGCCTGCATTGCAAAAGACACAGGTTTAGTCTCTGTTTTCTTTATGGAGCGTCTATGGTGAAACAGGGTCATAGGGTGGGAACCTAACCTGCTTAAATCCTTCCTGTAATTCCTTCCTTCCTTCCTTCCTTCTTTCCTTCCTTCCTTCCTTCCTTCCCTCCCTCCCTCATTCTTTTCCTTCCTTCCTTCCTTCCTTCCCTCCCTCCCTCATTCTTTTCCTTCCTTCCTTTCTTCCTTCCTTCCTTCCATCCCTTCCTCTTTTCCTTCCTTCCCTCCCTCTCTCCCTTCCTTCCCTCCCTCCTTTCCTCCTTTACTTCCTTCCCTCCCTCCCTCATTCTTTCCTTCCCTCCTTCCCTCCCACCCTTCCTTCCCTCTCTCCCTCCCTTATTCTTTCCTTCCCTTCCTCCCTCCCTCTCTCCCTTCCCTCCTTTCCTTCCTTCCTTCCTTCCTTCCTTCCTTCCTTCCTTCCTTCCTTCCTTCCTTCCTTCCCTCCCTTCTTTCCCTCCCTCCCTCCCTCATTCTTTCCTTTCCTTCCTTGCTTCCTTCCCTCCCTCCCTCCCTTCCTCTCTTTCCTTCCTCCATCCCTCCCTCCCTCCCTTCCTTCCCTCCCTCACTCCTTTCTTCCTTTCCTTCCTTCCCTCTCTCCCTCATTCTTTCCTTCCCTCCCACCCCTCCTTCCTTCTTTCCCTCCCTCATTCTTTCCTTCCATTCCTCCCTCCCTCCCTCTCTCCCCTCCTTCCCTCACTTCCTTCTTTCCTTCCCTCCCTCTCTCCCTACCTTCCTTCCCTTCCTCCCTCCCTCATTCTTTCCTGCCCTCCCTCCCTCCCACCCTTCCTTTCTTGCCTTCCTCATTCTTTCCTTCCCTTCCCCCCTCCCTCCCTCCCTCCCTCCCTTCCTTCCTTTCTTCCTCCCTCCCTTCTTTCCTTCCTTCCTTCCTTCCTTCCTTCCTTCCTTCCTTCCTTCCTTCCTCCCTCCCTTCCTCCCTCCCTTCCTTCCTCCCTTCCTTCCTTCCTTCCTCCCTTCCTTTCCCCACTTTTTTTCTTTGATGGAGTCTCACTCTGTGGCCCAGGCTGGAGTGCAGTAGCATGACCTCGGCTCACTGCAACCTCCACCTCCCGTGTTCCAGTGATTCTCCCACCTCAGCCTTCTGAGTAGCTGGGACTACAGATGCCCACCACACCCGGCTAATTTTTGTGTTTTTAGTAGAGACGGGGTTTCGTCATGTTGGCCAGGCTGGTCTCGAACTCCTGACCTCAAGTGATCCGCCCGCCTCGGCCTCCCAAAGTGCTGGGATGACAGGCATGAGCCACCATACCCGGCCGAAAGACACATTTTTAATCTCCTTTTTATTTATGGAGTGTCTATGTTGAAAAAAGGGTGATGGGGTGGGAACGTAACCTGCTTAAATCCTTCCGGAAATTTCTATCTACACAGGTTCCCAAGGTCACCCTCCCACACTGGACCGGGCTGCCGCCTGCTTGTTCACTGGGGACTGTCATCACGGGCTGCCTCACCTGGTAGGGACCCTGCCATGACCCCAGGGCATAAACCTTCCATATCTGGCATCCTTCAAGACTCTGGCCCGCTCAGATATTAAACAGCCAATTTTGGACCATTAAAAAAAAAAAAAAAAGAGGGGGAGAGGAGAGAGGGGGGTGGCTGTGACTGTGCTTTGGGAATTCAGCCTGGCCTTGTCAGAAATCATTGCTGCTTTGGCCAGCGAGAGCTTTCAGATCCACACAGCTCCACATCACTGCGGCTGAGGCCAAGCTTCTGTGTTGGGTTCCAGACGTGAAAGGTCAGCGTAGCAGTGCAAAGATCCTCATTAAGGCAATCAGATTCTTGAAGCAAAAAAAAAAAAAAAAAAAGAAAAAGATTGCGAGAGAGAGAGAGAGAGAGAGAGAGAAGATTATTGGCAAGGCCACAACCACCCTGGCAATTACCTTCATCTTTCTCCCAGCATTTTGGCAAACCTCGGAAACCCACATCTGAAATCCATCGCCACGGCCTCTCATCTTCTCCAAACCCGGTGCCATCAGGAGGCACGTTCACGCCGCCGCGTTTTTAAGGTTGAAACAATTTGCAGTGTGTTTCCGAGATGACTGAACTGCAAACGGAGGGAACACGGGTTCTGAGTCAGTCCCTCGCTTGGCTCTTGCCGTACATGGAGAACAAGAGGGAGACCCAATTGCTTTCACCCCTGCTGGAAGCAAATCCAACTTATCACTTCGCATAAGGCTGTGGGTATGATCCCTGCCACGGTTCATCAGCGGGTCCCGGGGCTGACGAGCCTCCATCAGCCCCACTTAGCAGTAAGGATGTCAAGTTGTCAAGTGTTTTTAAGGCTGGGAGGCTGCAGACAACCCTCACCAATTTCTCTGGGAAGCCAGGGAAGCTGGGAGGCCCTCCCCTCTGTAACATCCGTACTTTACAGAGTCAGTCAGTGTGAAGGCAAACGCTGGGCACCGCAGAAGCTGGGGAGGGAATTTTTGTAACATTCTTCCCCAGGGAGTGTAAAAGGACCACATCATCACCGCCTTTCAGAGAAACTCCAGGCTTTTCTGCCGGCAAAAGAACAATTAAATGGCAACGGGATAATGAATCTTCCCATTTCAATAAGGCTGCCACGGACGCCTATTTCAGGGACAGCATCTCTGGCCGCCGGGCTGCTGGGCTATCTGTTCTGTTCTGCAGGGATATGAGCAGAGAGACCCTAAGAGGATTGAAAGGACCCCCAAAGGCCCACTTCTCCATACAGGGGAGCTGGAGAATATGAAGGGGGAATGGAGGGTGTTCAGATGTTCAAAGGCCACACGGTCCCAAGTCTCTGGACACCAGTGAGCCTTGTGTTCCGCTGTCGGTGACCCACATCTTAGAAATGGATGGTTCACATCTGGGAGAAAGGATACGGAATGGCTGGGCCACCCCACCCCGTTTTTTTTTTTTTTATTTTGATCTTCTGTGGGACGGAGTCTCGTTCTGTCACCCCGGCTGGAGTGCAATGGCACGATCTCGGCTCACTGCAACCTCCGCCTCCTGGGTTCAAGTGACTCTCCTGCCTCAGCCTCCCGAGTAGCTGGGACGACAGGCATCCACCTCCACGCCCTGCTAATTTTTTGTATCTTTAGTAGAGACACGGTTTCACCGTATTGGTCAGGCTGGTCTCGAACCCCTGACCTGAGGTACTTGCCCGCCTCGGCCTCCCAAAGTGCTGAGATTACAGGCATGAGCCACTGTGCCTGGCCTTTTTTTTTTTTTTTTTTTTGACAGAATCTTGCTCCATCACCCAGGTTGGAGTGCAAGGACACGATCTAGACTCACTGCAACCTCCACCTCCCAGATTCATGTGATTCACCTGCCTCAGCCTCCCGAGTAGCTGGGATGACAGGCGCCCGCCACCACGCCCGGCTAATTTTTTGTATTTTTAGTAGAGACGGGGTTTCGCCATGTTGGCCAGGCTGGTCTTGAACTCCTGACCTCAGGTGATCCACCTGCCTCAGCCTCCCAAACTGCTGGGATTTCTTTTTTTGTTTATTTGAGACGGAGTCTTGCTCTGTCACCCAGGATGGAGTGCAATGGTGCAATCTCAGCTCACTGCAACCTCTACTTCCTGGGTTCAAGTGAGTCTCCTGCCCGGAGCGTCCTGAGTAGCTGAGATTACAGGCCCCTGTCACCACGCCTGGCTATTTTTTTTTTTTCTATTTTTAGTAGAGATGGGGTTTCACCATGTTGGCCAGGCTGGTCTTAAACTCCTGACCTCAGGTGATCTGCCTGCCTCGGCCTCCCAAAGTGCTGGCATTACAGGAGTGAGCCACTGTGCCCAACTATTTTTTTTTTTGAGACAGAGTCTCTCTCTGTTGCCCAGGCTACAGTGCAGTGGCGTGATCTTGGCTCACTGCAGCCTCCGCCTCCCGGGTTCAAGCGATTCTCCTGCCTCAGCCTCCCGAGTAGCTGGGATGACAGGTGCCTGCCACCACGCCCGGCTAATTTTTTGTATTTTTAGTAGAGACGGGGGTTTCACCATGTTGGCCAGCCTGGTCTTGAACTCCTGACCTCAGGTGATCCGCCTGCCTCAGCCTCCCAAACTGCTGGGATTTCTTTTTTTGTTTATTTGAGACGGAGTCTTGCTCTGTCACCCAGGATGGAGTGTAATGGTGCAATCTCAGCTCACTGCAACCTCTGCTTCCTGGGTTCAAGCAATTCTCCTGCCTCAGCCTCCCGAGTAGCTGGGATTACAGGCACCTGCCACCACGCCCAGCTAATTTTTGTATTTTTAGCAGAGATGGGGTTTCACCATGTTGGCCAGGCTGGTCTTAAACTCCTGACCTCAGGTGATCTGCCCGCCTCGGCCTCCCAAAGTGCTGGGATGACAGGCCTGAGCCACCGCAACCGGCCTTTTTGGTTTGTTTATTATTATTATTATTTTTTGTTTACAGAATCTCACTCTGTCGCCCAGGCTGGAGTGCAGGGGCGTGATCTCAGCTCACTGCAACCTCCACCTCCCGAGTTCAAGCCATTCTCCTGACTCAGCCTCCAAGTAGCTGGGGTGACAGGTGCCCGCCACCATACCCAGCTAATTATTTTTTTTATTTTTAGTAGAGATGGGGTTTCACCATTTGGCCAGGCTGGTCTCGAACTCCTGACCTCAGGTGACCCTCCTGCCTCAGCCTCCCAAAAGGCTGGGATGACAGGCTTGAGCCCCCCGGCTCGGCCTCTTACCCCGATGTCTGTAAGGACTTCGGGAAACCACAGAGAACTCAAGGGTCATCCTGCAATTTCTTACTTTCTTAGTGGTCTGCTTCGGACAGTCGTGCTGCTTTGGACAGTGTGGACATGGAAGGGACTCCTGAGTCTAACCCAGACTCCAGCCACCCGGGTCCGTCAAAGTCACCAGTGCTGGCACGGGTCTCCTTTGAGTATCATTACCGGCATCCCTGGTGGGTG
Organism: Macaca mulatta; assembly: GCF_049350105.2. Taxonomy (NCBI): domain Eukaryota; kingdom Metazoa; phylum Chordata; class Mammalia; order Primates; family Cercopithecidae; genus Macaca; species Macaca mulatta. The sequence continues at coordinate 769,660 of NC_133426.1, read as the reverse complement.
TCTGTGCTGGGCGACAGGTTCTAACAACGTGTGGCCGGCCACCACTCATTCCCTCTGGGCTCATTACTACAAACTATTATTCCCCGGTTAGCAAATTGAAAGTAGAAAAGTTGGCCGGGCGCGGTGGCTCACGCCTGTCATCCCAGCACTTTGGGAGGCCGAGGCAGGTGGATCACAAGGTCAGGAGTTCGAGACCAGCCTGGCCAACACGGTGAAACCCCGTCTCTACTAAAATTACAAAAATTAGCCAGGGGTGGTGGCAGGTGCCTGTAGTCCCAGCTACTCGGGAGGCTGAGGCAGGAGAATGGCCTGAACCCGGGAGGTAGAGGTTGCAGTGAGCCGAGATGGTGCCACTGCACTCCAGCCTGGGCGACAGAGCAAGACTCCATCTCAAAAAAAAAAGAAAGAAAGAAAAAAAAAGAAAGAAAGTAGAAAAGCCTGTGGCATTTGGGAGCGTTTGCGAGCATCAGGCCAGACCCGTGAGCCGACGGTGTCCTCATGAATCGGTTCTTTCTGAGGAAGGCTGTGGCATTCTGTGTGTATGTCTTGTCCTGCAGAGCCAAAAAGAAAAAAAAGAAATAAATAGAATGCTTTTAAATCCCTGCATTCCGCAGCTCCTCCTGCCCCTGGCCTTGCAAGCTGGAATGAACCACCGCACATCTGCCTCTCTGCGTGGACTCCTGTGGTGCAGAGCTCTTCTCTTAATCCGGACCCCTTTCACGCTTTGAAATAGATGTGGGGTTTTGAGTGAGCTTCGGTAAGTTTCCCCTTCTAATGCTTCCGCATTTTCGCTTATGTTCTGTGGGTATCAGACCGTTCTGTTCTCCACATGCGCGGGCACACACGCACAATCGAATGTGCAAAACACGACAGAGGCAGGATGATTTGCAAAATGCGTCAAATGCAGGATGATTTGCAAAATGCGTCAAATGCAGGATGATTTGCAAAATGCGTCAAATGCAGGATGATTTGCAAAATGCGTCAAATGCCGGTTTATTTGCAAAAGATGTCAGATGCAGGATGATTTGCAAAAGACATCAAACGCAGGACTAGTTGCAAAAGTCAAATGTAGGTTTATTTGCAAAAGACATCAAGTGCAGGATTCTTTGCAAAAGACGTCAAATGCAGGTTTATTTGCAAAAGACGTCATACGTGGGATGATTTGCAAAATGCGTCAAATGCGGTTTATTTGCAAAAGATGTGAAATGCAGGATGATTTGCAAAAGATATCAAACGCAGGACTAGTTGCAAAAGTCAAACGCAGGTTTATTTGCAAAAGACATCAAGTGCAGGTTTATTTGCAAAAGACATCAAGTGCAGGATTCTTTGCAAAAGACTTCAAATGCAGGTTTATTTGCAAAAGACGTCATATGTGGGATGATTTGCAAAATGCGTCAAATGCAGGATTATTTAAAAGGCATCAAATGCAAGTTTATTTGCAAAAGATGTCAAATGCAGGTGTATTTGCAAAAGACGTCAAATGCAGGATTATTTGCAAAATGCGTCAAATGCAAGTTTATTTGCAAAGTCAAATGCAGGTTTATTTGCAAAAGATGTCAAATGCAGGATTATTTGCAAAATGCGTCAAATGCAGGTTTATTTGCAAAAGATGTCAAATGCAGGTTTATTTGCAAAATACATCAAATACAGGTTTATTTGCAAAAGACGTCAAATGCAGGATTATTTGCAAAAGAGATCAAATGTAGGTTTATTTGCAAAAGACGTCAAATGTGGGATGATTTGCAAAATGCGTCAAATACAGGATTATTTGCAAAATGCGTCAAGTGCAGGATTATTTAAAATGCATCAAATGCAGGTTTATTTGCAAAAGATGTCAAATGCAGGTTTATTTGCAAAAGACATCAAATGCAGGATTATTGACAAAATATGTCAAATGCAGGATTATTTGCAAAATGCGTGAAATGCAGGATTATTTGCAAAATGCGTGAAATGCAGGTTTATTTGCAAAAGACATCAAATACAGGATTATTTGCAAAATGCGTCAAATGCAGGTTTATTTAAAATGCATCAAATGCAAGTTTATTTGCAAAAGATGTCAAATGCAGGTTTATTTGCAAAAGACATCAAATGCAGGATTATTGACAAAAGATGTCAAATGCAGGATTATTTGCAGAATGCATCAAATGCAGGTTTATTTGCAAAATGCGTCAAATGCAGGTTTATTTGCAAAAGACATCAAATACAGGATTATTTGCAAAATGCGTCAAATGCAGGTTTATTTAAAATGCATCAAATGCAAGTTTATTTGCAAAAGATGTCAAATGCAGGTTTATTTGCAAAAGACATCAAATGCAGGATTATTGACAAAAGATGTCAAATGCAGGATTATTTGCAGAATGCATCAAATGCAGGTTTATTTGCAAAATGCGTCAAATGCAGGTTTATTTGCAAAAGATGTCAAATGCAGGATTATTTGCAAAAGACACCAAATGCAGGATTATTTGCAAAATGCGTCAAATGCAGGTTTAGTCCATAAAAGAGTACGTTGGAGGGGTAATACCTCTGTGGTGAATTTCCTCTTACCTTTTCAGGAGTAATCAGTTCCAAAACGATGGAAATTTAACAAAATGCCCATTGTTTAGAATCCAAGCCATGAACTCGTTTTACGTCCGGCCGCCGCCCCTTAATCACACACATGAGAAATCTGTAATTGGCACTGACTTCTTTACTTTTCCTCATTCATTTAATTGAAACTGTAGAAAAATGTTTGAAGGTGTTTTTGTTTTAAATTCAGAGATGCAGCATTTGTTGGTGTGAAATAATCATATACGTTTTCCTTTCCAAGGAAGGAGTTCCTCAAGCAGCCGGTATCAGCAAATGCATTTTTTTTTTTCTTGTTTAAACGGCTCGCTCTGTCACCCAGGCTGGAGTGCAAAGGCGTGATCTTGGCTCACTGCAACCTCCGCCTCCCGGGCTCAAGCGATTCTCCTGCCTCAGCTTCCCGAGTAGCTGGGATTACAGGCACCTGCCCCACGCCCGGTTAATTTTTTTTTTTTTTTTTTTTTTGTACTTTTAGTAGAGATGGGGTTTCACCGTGTTGGCCAGGCTGGTCTAGAACCCCCGGCCTCAGGTGATCCGCCCGCCTCGGCCTCCCAAAGTGCTGGAATTACAGGTGTGAGCCACCGCGCCCGGCCAGAAAATGCATGTTTGAAAAAATACACGGTCATCATAGTGCTTTGTTACCTGCCAAAAATTCTGGGACTGATCCAACCGTTGAAGGAAAATTCCAAACCCTGAACAAAAAATAACTCTATGAGGTTGTCACAAACATGAGTCATGCTTTTTAGACCCAGTAAGGGATTTGGGGCATTAGTATTAGAGGTGAGGACCACATTCTGGTTTTTGTTTTTGAGATGGAGTCTCACTCTGTCACCCAGGCTGGAAGGCAGTGGTGCTATCTCAGTTCACTGCAAAGTCCGCCTCCCAGGTTCAAGCCATTCTCCTGCCTCAGCCTCCAGAGTAGCTGAGATTACAGGTGAGCACCACCACACCCACCTCATTTTTTTGTATTTTTACTGGAGACGGGGTTTCACTCTGTCGGCCAGCCTGGTCTTGAACTCCTGACCTCAAGTGATCTACCTGCCTCGGCCTCCCAAAGTGCTGGGATGACAGGTGCACCTGGCCAGCACCACATTCTTGAAGGGGACATTGGGGGAATGTGGTGCAAGAAAATCTGGAGAAGAAAAGATTATATATATGTATAACCATCATCTTCTCATATAATAGTACTTAGAAATCTTTTCCTTTATATTACAAACATAAAATATTTTTAGATACACACCTTCATATCTTTAAGTATATAATTTCATATACTATATATCAATCTATACTATCAATAATGTGTTTTTGATATATAATATTTTTATTGTATATAATATAACAACGTTCAATATTCAATATTCAAGAATCACATGAACCTGGAGGCAGAAATTGCAGTGAGCTGAGATTGTGCCACTGCACTCCAGCCTGGTTGACAGACTGAGACTCTCTCAAAAAATATATATATGCAGTATATATAATATATAATATACATATATACAATATTTACATAAGTTATATATAAAATATTTATCACTATATACACATATATTTTATATAAATATATAATATGTATTTTTATATATCTGTGTATATTATTTTGAGATGGAGTATGAGTTTATTGCCCAGGCTGGAGTGCAGTAGCGTGATCTCGGCTCACTGCAACCTCTGCCTCCAGGTTCTAAATATATATATTTATATATATATTATACATATTTTTATATAAACATATTTATTTATATTTATATATTTAAATATACATATAATATATAATATATTTATATATTTTTATATAAATACATATTTTATATATAATATATATTTATATAATATATAGTAATATATAAATATATATAATTGTGTAATATATAAATATATATAATTGTATATTATAATATATAAATATAATAATTGTATATTATAATATATAAATATATAATTGTATCGTATATATAAATATTAAAAATATAATATAAATATATATGTATTTATGTATATTATATATTATAAAATATATAAATATGTAAAAATATATATTATATAAATATATATTTATTGTTGTATATTATATTGTTGTTTTAATGCTCAAGTCTGGTCATTTATTACAGCAGGTTTTGCAAACTAATGTATATATTTTACACATAATATATAAATATATATAAAATACCTATGTGTCTATATACAGTGATGCCACTTTTGTCTGTAAGCTGAACACACAACAGACCCAGACACATATCTTCGTGCTCGGCCTTGCTCCATTTCCACGTTTCAGCTCTTGTGAAAACCCACGCACACATTTTCATTTGAACACCTGCTTTCCGAATACTTTTTGAGAGTGCCCGCGAGAAACAGCGGGGAGAGGTCTTATAAACTCATCTCCTCCTCCTCCTTCTGCCCCACTGTCCAGGTGGCCAGGCCTAGGATCCCACGCAGGTGAAAATCTGAGCATCTTGTTTTTTTTTTTTTAGAACCCACTTTCCCTTCAGCCGGCTTATTTTTCTGCAGCATTTCCCGGGACATCTCTTGGCAGGGAACCACCTACAGGTGTTCAAAGGGGGGCCCTGTGCCGCCGCCCTCGAAGTGGCCAAGGGGATCAGAAACGTTGCGAGGATAACGATGGAAAAAGTTGGCTGGGGATGCGGGGGAGGGGACGAAAACGCAGGCTGGGGAATGATTGCCAGCCAGGATGGCGTGTGAGATTTACAGTAGGACCCCACAGACCCATAAAACCAGGTTACAGGCCCACTGGACCTATTACTTAGACTGAATAAAGTAGGGGCTTTGAGTGGCGGCTGTGTGCTCTCCCCAGCAGCCTCGTGCACCTACCTGCCACCTCTGGACACGTTCCAGGGTTCACTGGGCCTAGAAGGACTCCCCCCACCCCACCCACACACACCGCTCACATCAGCAAGGCTTGGGAGAGTTCTACCCTCAGAATGCTTTGCGGTTCTTAGGACGCCCCGTGCCATCTTGCACACTTTCTTGCAAACAGGGCACGTGCATCTGGAAAGGACAAAGATGGCTTTTAAGAAACAAGGTATTAGGGAGGTTGAGGAGGGTGGATGACTTGAGGTCAGGAGTTCCAGACCAGCCTGGCCAACAACGCCATCTCTACTAAAAAAAAAAAAAAAATACAAAAATTAGCTGGGCGTGGTGGTGGATGCCTGTATTTCCAGCTATCTGGGAGGCTGAGGCAGAGAATTGCTTGAACCTTGGGGGCGGAGGTTGCAGTGAGCCGAGATGGCGCCACTGCACTCCAGCCTGGGCAATAGATTGACACTCTATCTCAAAAAAAAAAAAAAAAAAGAAAGGGAAAAAAAAGAAGAGGAGACACAGACAAGAGAAGGCCACGTGGAGACGGAGGCAGAGACTGGAGTGATGCGGCCCCAAGTCCAGGGACGCCTGGAGCCCCCGGGAGCTGGGAGAGGCAGGAAGGATCCTCCCCTAGAGCCTCAAGAAGGAACCAAACACAGTTGCAATGGGTTGGGATGGTGACCTCAAAAGATCTGTCCATGTCCTAAGCCCTGGAACCTGGGAATGAGACCTCATTTGGAAAATGGTTCTTTGCAGATGTGATTAAAGATCTGGAGATGAGATAATCCTACATTAGGATGGGCCCTAAACACAATGACAGGTGTCCTAAGAGAAGAGGAGACACAGACACAGAGGAGGAGGCCACGTGGAGACGGAGGCAGAGACGGGAGTGATGCGGCCACAAGCCCGGGGACGCCTGGAGCCCCCGGGAGCTGGGAGAGGCAGGAAGGAGCCTCCCCTAGAGCCTCCGGAGGGAACTGGGTACAAGTGACGTAGACTGAATTGTAATCCCCCAAAAAGGTCTATCCAGGTCCCGATCCCCAGAACCTGTGAACAAGACCTTATTCGAAAAAGGGGTGTTTGCAGATGTAAGTAAATAAAGGACCTTAAGATGAGATCACCCTGAATTATCCCTGTGATCCCTAAATCCAATAACAGGTGTCCTTCTAAGAGACAGAAGAGGAGACACAGACACCGAGACGGCCTGGAGCCCCCAGGAGCTGGGAGAGGCAGGAAGGATCCACCATGAAAGCCTCTGGAGGGAACGTGGCCCTGAGACACCTGGACCTCAGACTCCTGGGCTCCAGGACTGGGACAGGATCAACTTCTGTTGTCTGAAGCTTCCAGTATCTGTGAATGAGACCTTATTTCAAAATAGGGTCTTTATGGACACAGTTAACTCAAGAAGCATGAGATGAGATCATCCTGGAGTACGGTGGGCCGTAAATGCAATGACAGGTGTCCTTCTAGAGACAGAAGAGGAGACACAGACACAGAGGAGGAGGCCACATGCGGACGGAGGCAGAGACTGGAGTGATGCGGCCACAAGCCCAGGGATGCCTGGAGCCCCCGGGAGCTGGGAGAGGCAGGAAGGAGCCTCCCCTACAGCGTCCAGAGGGACCTCAGCCCTGAAACATCTTCATCTTAGACTTCTGGTCTCTAGGAGAGGGAGAGGCTAAGTCTGTATTGTTTTAATGCTCAAGCCTGTGGTCATTTATTACAGCAGGTTTTGCAAACTCATGCTCATTTATTACAGCAGGTTTTGCAAACGAATATTCAAGCCTGTGGTCATTTATTACAGCAGGTTTTGCAAACGAATCCACTAACCGGTGACTTCAAAGACCGGTGCACCATACAGGCTCTTTGAAGCCCCGACTCCCTGACCAGACAGATGCACACACACCAACTTTTTCTGCCACAATGAAAGCAAAACCTTATTACTCTGGACTGTGGCTCCCATCTCCTGTCCGATGAAGGAGGAGGTTTGAGGGTACCCGAAAGAGCTTCACGACCAGTTAAAACACAGAAACAAACAAAGAAAAAGAAACAAACAGAAATTCAGGAGAGATCCCGCGGTGTCTGTGAACCGGGGGTTATATCTTGTTAACGCGACGTGGCCTGATGTCATAGGAGAGACTCTTCATGGACTTAAAAATCTCTCTTTGATGATGAGTTCGTGTCCTTTGCAGGGACATGGGTGAAGCTGGAAACCCTCATTCTCAGCAAACTCACACAAGAACAGAAAACCAAACACCTCATGTTCTCACTCCTAAGTGGGAGGTGAACAATGAGAACACACGGACACAGGGAGGGGAACATCACATGCTGGGGCCTGTTGGTGGATGGGGGACTAGGGAAGGGAGAGCATTAGGAGAAATACCTAATGTAGATGACGGGTTGACAGGTGCAGCGAACCACCATGGCACGTGTACACCTGTCTCACAAACCTGCCCGTTCTGCACCTGTATCCGAGAACCGAAAGTATAATAATAAAAAGCAAAAGAAAAGAAAAACATGGTTCTGTCTTTTAATCAACCAAAGGAAAAAGAGTGGCTCACAACTTCTTACTTCCAAAAAAATAAAAAATAAAAAATGGCATATTAAAAAGAAAAGCTAAAACAGTAAATTTGGCAATGATATGATTTTTAAAGATTGCTTTTAAACAGCCATTCACTTCAAACTGCTTATGCAAAAGAGGTGTTCGAGGCAAGTCAGTGACCCATTTTTTTTTTTTTTTTTTTTTTTGGGACAGTCTCGCTCTGTCCCCCAGGCTGGAGTGCAGTGGTGTGATCTCGGCTCACTGCAACCTCCGCCTCCCGGGTTCATGCCATTCTCCTGCCTCAGCCTCCCGAGTAGCTGGGATTACAGGCACCCACCACCAGGCCTGGCTAATTTTTTGTATTTTTAGTAGATACAGGGTTTCACCATGTTAGCCAGGCTGGTCTCAATCTCCTGACCTGGTGATCCGCCCACCTCGGCCTCCCAAAGTGCTGGGATTATAGGCGTGAGCCACTGCGCCTGGCCAAATCTCTCTTTTAATCAATCAAAGGAATGAGAATGGGTCAGAACTTTCTACATATATATATATATGTAGAAATATATATATATGTGTATATATATATATGGCATATTAAAAAGAAAAGTTAAAACAGTAAATTTGGCAATTACATGATTTTTAAACAGTGTTTTTACAGAGCCGTTCACATCAAACTGCTTATGTAAAAGAAGTGTTCGAGGCAAGCCAGTGACCCACTTTTTGGCTTTTTTATTATTTTTTGAGACAGTCTCGCTGCGTCTCCCAGGCTGGAGTGCAACGGTGTGATCTCGGCTCACTGCAACCTCCGCCTCCCCGGTTCAAGCGATTCTCCTGCCTCAGCCTCCCAAGTATGTGGGATGACAGGCACCTGCCACCACGCCCAGCGAATTTTTGTATTTTTAGTAGAGACGGGGTTTCACCATGTTGGTCAGGCTGGTCTCGAACTCCTGACCTGGGATGACAGGCCTGAGCCACCGCGCCCCTGGCCCATCACCTCTTTGGGAAATTGTTGGCAGGATACTCAAATTGGGGGAACACAGATATTAAGCAAATACAAACAACACACATGTTTCTCGGATATCATCTCCTTGTACTCAGTCACTCCACGGCCACAGATGTGGAGAAATGGAATTAGGGATACTTTTTTTTTTTTGAAATGGAGTTTCCCTCTTGTCGCCCAGGCTGGAGTGCAGTGGCACCATCTCGGCTCACTGCAACCCCCACCTCCCAGGTTCAAGCGATTCTCCTGCCTCAGCCTCCTGAGTAGCTGGGATGACAGGCACCTGCCACCACACCCGGCTAATTTTTGTATTTTTAGTAGAGACGGGGTTTCACCATGTTGGCCAGGCTGGTCTTGAACTCCCCACCTCCGGTGTTCCAACCACCTAAAAAAGACAAGAGTGTAATCATATGGTAGTTTGTTTTTTATGCATGTTAACTGCTTACAAAATGCATATGCACGGCCGGGGGCGGTGGCTCATGCCCGTAATCCCAGCACTTTGGGAGGCCGAGGTGGGCAGATCGCCTGAGGTCAGGCGTTCGAGACCAGCCTGGCCCAAATGACGAAACCCCGTCTCTACTAAAAATGCAAACATTAGCCAGCCGTGGTGGCAGGTGCCTGTAGTCCCAGCTACTCCAGAGGCTGAGGCAGGAGAATCAATGGAACGTGGGAGCCAGAGGTTGCAGTGAGCCAAGATTGGGCTATTGCACTGCAGACTGGGTGACAGAGCAAGACTCTGTCTTGGAAAGAAAAAATAAAAAAAAAATAAAAAGCAGGCTGGGCGCGGTGTCTCACGTCTGTCATCCCAGCACTTTGGGAAGCCGAGGCGGGCGGATCACGAGGTCAGTGGTTCGATACCAGCCCGACGAAACCTCGTCTCTACTAAAAAATACCAAAATGAGGCGGGCCTGGTGGCAGGTGCCTGTCATCTCGGTTATTCAGGAGGCTGAGGCAGGAGAATTGCTTGAACCTGGGAGGCAGAGGGTGCATGAGTTGAGATCGTGCCTCTGCATTCCAGCCTGGGTGACAGAGTGAGACTCTATCTCAAAATAGATAAATAAATAAACAAGCAAATAAATAAAAATAAATAAATAATAATAAATAATAAAATAAATAATAAATAATAAAATTAATAAATAATAAATAAATACATATAAATAAATAAAAATAAATAAGTAAATAAATAATAAAAATAAATAAATAAAAAATAATAAAAATAATAAAATAAATAATATATAAATAATAAAATAAAATAATAAAAATAAGTAAAAAATAAAAAAAAATTAAAAAAGCCATTTTAACGTGTTGAATTAGCCATGCAAAGGCAAACCCCATCCATTAAAAAAATTCCTCCAGGATTCCCAAGTTTGGAGAGCTCAGGAGACATTACTCGGTGCCGTCTGGAGGCTTATTAGGGGGGAAATGTCCCTCGTCTGTGTAAGAGCGTAGACACCCGGGGTTGAACACAGGACAGGTCTGCCTCGGAAAGGTTTGGGAGGAGGCGGCAGTTGCATAAATAGAAACTGGCATTTGCAGCAGTTGCAAGCTCAAGCCCTAAGCAGCTGCACATCTCGATGAAAAAAAAAAAAAAAAAAAAAAGCCAGGTGTGCATTTATCTTGAGAGAATGTGTTAATTCTACTCAGTGTTCCCTGCCTGGTACAATGAAGGCCCAGGCGGCAGCTCTCTTAGAAATAGTAATTTTTAAAAAATTATTATTATTATTTTATATTAAAAAAAAACAAAGTAAAAAAATAGTACACACACACACACACAAAAGGAATAGTAACTGTTTTGTTCCGCCTTTAAAACGTGTGCTTTTCTTTCTGGAGGTCAGCTAGCAAGAGCTGTCCAGGGTCACCTGCTCTGACCCGAGGAAGAAAAGATACTCCCAACAACGGTATCCACGGGGGCATAGATTGGAAATACAGTCTGGGGTGTAGCTTTTGCAATTTCCCTGTCTCCCCCTTCTCTACGAGAGGAAAACTTCTGAGGCAACCAGATACTGCTCTTCTCTCTCCCCAGGTTCTAAAATTAGAAACATGGTAAATGATTTGCATCTTGAGATTGGTACCTTCCATAGCATGTTTATTGATGGTGACTCCTCTCATTTATTGGAAAGGAAATCTACAAAAGGGACATGTTAGACAATACTGAAGGGTAGAGGAGGAGGTAGTGACAGTTTTGCTATTTTAATTTCACCCCAAAATGTTTCCAGGCTATTTTTAACTAATCAAGTCCAAATTGTGGCAGAGCAGAGCGTGCGGCTTTGTTTCAGGGACGAGACAAAAAATAAACTCCCCTAAACATCCTAAGGAATTCTCCTATTCGGAGGGTGTGTTAAAGTTAATTATGGCTGAAATGCAATTACTCTGCACTCATATTCCGTGAAAATAATACCCAAACCACAGCCAGAAAAAGCCTGTCAGAAACAGAAAAGTTTGCATGGGTAAATGGCTTTTTTTTTTTTTTTTTTCTGCTAGACAATCTAAGACTATGTACTCGCTGGAATCTTTTTTATTCAATGAATCTCATTTTCCTCATCTTCTAAGCATGATAAAAAACATGTTCTGGTAAACCGTGCCTGCATCTTATTTTGAATCAAGTGCTTTTTTTTTTTTTTTTTTTGGACAGGAATGAATGTTCCACAATCGTTTTATTAGCCCATGGTGGGGAAAAAAAAAAATCGATAGGACTATAAGGAGAGGTTTAATTCAAATTGTTGATCTGAATTGTTGATCTGTCATCTAGGTGCATTGATAGCAGGGGAAAATCAGGAGAGAATTGATGAACCCGTGCAACTCACTTATTATGCGGCCGGCAGGCTGGGCCCGCACCACCGAGACACATCCCAGAAGCAGGAGGAAAATATTTCATACTGAAGAATTCATTTTCATATGTGGCTTCATTTTCACTGGACGTATTTTTGAGGCACGGAGTGGGGTGGAAAAAAAAAAAAAGGACGATGCACACGTCTGAATAAAATGTATTTCCAGCCGAGTTGATAGACGAAGGAGGAAATCGCCTGAATGAGCAGTGGAGCCTGATTGCCACGGATTTTCCCTCAATTAAAAAGAGGCATGTTTGCAAACGGTGCTGTGGATTCCGTATCGTTAGAAGTCAGACTGGAAAAAAATAAAATAAAATAAAATAAAATAAAATAAAATAAAATAAAATAAAATAAAATAAAATAAAATAAAGTAAAATAAAATAAAATAAAATAAAAAAGAGGGAAGGGATTTTCCCTCAATTAAAAAGAGGCATGTTTGCAAACGGTGCTGTGGATTCCGTATCGTTAGAAGTCAAACTGGAAAAAAATAAAATAAAATAAAATAAAATAAAATAAAAGAGGGAAGGGATTTTCCCTCAATTAAAAAGAGGCATGTTTGCAAACGGTGCTGTGGATTCCGTATCGTTAGAAGTCAAACTGGAAAAAAATAAAATAAAATAAAATAAAATAAAAGAGGGAAAGGATTTTCCCTCAATTAAAAAGAGGCATGTTTGCAAATGGTGCTGTAGATTCCGTATCTTTAGAAGTCAAACTGGAAAAAAATAAAATAAAATAAAATAAATAACATAAAATAAAAGAAGGAAGGGATTTTCCCTCAATTAAAAAGAGGCATGTTTGCAAACCGTGCTGTAGATTCCGTATCTTTAGATGTCAGACTGGAAAAAAAACAAAAAATAAAATAAAATAAAATAAAAGAGGGAAGGGGGGATGTTTTCTGTGCAAACACTGCCTTGCATTCAGAAGGATTTGTGTCAAAAACTAGATACAGAAGGAACACCTGTCTCACCCATTTCAGGCCCAGGAATAAACAAGGTGGAAGAGGTTAGTTGGCCCTTTGTCCATTAATTAGGGTTCTTCCGAAAGCTCCTGGTCATTCTATGCGTATAATAAACACGGTTCATCCCCTGGAAGTACGTGGCAGGTAAAATACTGGGATATGTCTCTGGTTGTGGAAGTCAAATGGCTCTGGGAATGGGAAGTAAGAGGTCTGCTTAGTAAAGAGAAAGAAAGAGGATCCATCCCAAAATACTGACACGGGAGCAGGGGATGAAGGTAGCATCTACCACAATGTGTCTTCCTTGAAATTCCTCAGGCATCCTTCCCATGGCCAGGCCGCCTGTCTTCCTGGCCAAGCAGGTGCGTTGCAAAGCTTCTCTGATTAATGACAAGAGACCGGGACTCAAGGAAAGTCTGTGATTATTTCAGGGGTCTCGATAACAGGAAGGAAACTCAGGTGAGGCAGTTGGGATGACATAGACGACGGTGACCTCCAAAGGAAACAGAGAGCCGAGGCTGTTTCCTGGGACCCAGAAATCATGCCCTATTTAGGTTGAGCTCCTTTCCTTCCTACACACAGACACCCATACGTGCATGTGATTTTCTATCCACTGCACTTTCCCAATAAATACATAATCTTTTGTCTAAAGGCTGACGTCCCTGCTATCACAGACGTGTGGGAGTTTTCTGACATTGGCAGTGTTTGTCTTCCAAATAATAGAGGAATCTGCAAAGACCAAAGGGCACCAGGGGTAAGTCCAAGTTTCTCTGCTGGCGGCTTTTCAGAAGAGAACCTGAATCAAAAAGTTGCTGACTGGAAACAACAGATGCTGGAGAGGATGTGGAGAAATAGGAACGCTTTTACACTGTTGGTGGGAGTGTCAATGACATCAACCGTTGTGGAAGACAGTGTGGGGATTCCTCAAGGATCTAGAACCAGAAATAACATTTGATCCAGCCATCCCGTTACTGGGAATGATGGTTTCCAGCTTCATTAAAAGTCAGGAAACAACAGGTGCTGGAGAGGATGTGAAGATATAGGAACGCTTTTACACTGTTGGTGGGAGTGTAAATTAGTTCAACCATTATGGAAGACAGTGTGGCGATTCCTCAAGGATCTGGAACCAGAAATAACATTTGGTCCAGCAATCTCATTACCCGGTATATACCCAAAGGATTAAAAATCATTCCACTATAAAGACACATGCACACGTATGTTTATTGTAACACTGTTCACAATAGCAAAGACTTGGAACCAACCCAAATATCCATCAATGATAGACTGGATAAAGAAAATGTGGCACATAGACACCATGGAATACTATGCAGCCATGAAAAAGGATGAGTTCATGTCCTTTGCAGGGACATGGATGAAGGTGGAAACCATCATTCTCAGCAAACTAATGCAAGAACAGAAAACCAAACACTGCGTGTTCTCACTCATAAGTGGGAGATGAACAATGAGAACTCAGGGACACAGGGGGGGAATATCACACAGTGGGGCCTGTCACAGGGTGGGAGGCTAGGGGAGGGAGAGCATTCGGAGAAATACCTAATGTAGATGACGGGTTGATGGGTGCAGCAAACCACCATGGCACGTGTATACCTGTGTAAGAAACCTGCACGTTCTGCACATGTCCCTCACAACTTAAAGTATAATAAAAAAAAATAAAAATAAAAGTGGACCATTAAAAAAAAAAACTTGCTGACTTTACCTTGCTCCTCCAGATGGGAGAAAGCAACATTTTCAGCCTGAGGAGGGTGGCCCCAGATTGGGTAGTCTTCCAAAATCGATGGTAAGAAAATGAAACATCAGCCTGCTTGAAGGTAAAGATTGCACCAGAGGGATCCCAGGGTGAAGAGGTGCATGGAACATTAACTCAAAACTGGAGTGGATGGTGGGCATGTGCCTGATCCTGCATCCACATGATGCATCCAATGCTGAACAATGAGGACAATTAATGCACCCAAGGCATCCTGCATGGCTGCCTGCAATGTTAACAACCAGGGCCACTCTGGAACCCACAGCACTGGGCTGGACAGGAGCTGATGGCCTCTGAACCTTCCCCAGTTCAGGGTCTACTTCTCCTGGTACCTTAGGGACATGTGGCCCCTGACATCAATCTTCTGGGACACCATTCCTCAGACATGTACCCCAGAATCCATCAGACAATGGGCCCATTGTTTTTCCTAGCGGGGCTCTCCCTGGGCAAATGTTATTTGGCAAGTTGTGATTTCTGGAGGAAAACGTCCAGCCCTTTTATGGCTATCAAGGTGTAGATTGGCACTCATGGATTAATGTTTCCTTGACGCATAGCCAGATAAGCACATGAAGAGATGTACAACATTATTAGATGTATTTTTTCCTGAGATGGCTATAAGCATGTTCCACAGACCAGACTGGGGGATTAAACCGGGGGTCCCCAATCCTGGTAGGACCTGGGGTGCACAGCAAGAGGTGAGTGGTAGGTGAGCAAAGTGAAGCTTCATCTGTATTTATAGCCACCCCCCCATTGCTCATGTTACCACCTGAGCTCCACCTCCTACCAGATCAGCAGTGGCATTAGATTCTCACAGGGGTGCAAACCCTACTGTGAACCGTGCATGTGAGGGATCTAGGTTGTGCACTCCTTATGAAAATCTAACACCTGATGATCTGTCACTGGCTCCCATCACCCCCGGCTGGAACCATCTAGTTGCAGGAAAGCAAGCTCAGGTCTCCTGTTGATTCTACATGGTGGTGAGTTGCATACTTATTTTATTCTCTATTACAATGTAATAATAATAGAAATAAAGTACACAATAAGTGTCATGTGCTTGGTCACACACACACACAACACATGCACACACACACAACATGCACACACACAAACTTTCCACATCTAGTTCACAAACCACACTAATTTACCCTAGTAAGAGTATGCAGGCTGAGTAGACCTCACTTCCACCATTCCGTGGCTGAGGAAACCCCCTTCTCTACAATATATTAAAAAGATTAGCTGGGCAGGGCATGGGGGCTAATGCCTGTTATTTCAGCACTTTGGGAGGCCGAGGCAGGTGGATCACTTGAGGCCAGGTGTTCAAGACCAGGCTGGCCAACATGGTGAAACCCTATCTCTACTAAAAGCATAAATGTTAGCCAGGTGTGTTGGTGGGTGCCTGTAATCCCAGCTACTCAGGAGGCTGGAGCAGGAGAGTAACTTGAACCAGGGAAGGGGAGGTTGCAGTGAGCTGAGATCCCTCCAGCCTGGGTGTCAGAGGGAGATTCTGTCTAATAATAATAATAATAATAATAATAATAATAATAATAAAGGTTAGCTGGGCATGGTGGCAAGTGCCTGTAGTCCCAGTTACTCGGGAGGCTGAGATGGGAAGATCTCTTGAGGCCAGGGAGACTGAGGCTGCAGTATCCGTGACCCACTCTCACCTCAGCAAGGCTGTGAAAGAAAGAAAGAAAAAGTGAGAGAGAGATGGAGAGAGAGAGAGAGAGAGAGAGAAATGTAGTATGCTTGAATCATTCTGAAACCATGTCTCCGCACCCTCCACCCCCAGCCAGTCTGTAGGAAAATTGTCTTCCTGAAACCAGTTGCTGGTATCAAAAAGTTTGAGGAACACTGGCTAACACATTTGTTCTTGTGAGCTCCTGGAGGCTGAACTCCCAGACCCAGGTGTGGGCAGGGCTGGTTCCTCCTGAGGCCTCTCTCCTGGGCTTGGAGACGCCGTCTTCTCCCTGTGTCCTCACAGGGTCATCCCTCTGTGTGTGTCTGTGTCCTCATCTCCTCCTCTTATGAGATGTCTTAGTCCATCTCAGGCTGCTGTCACAGAATACCAGAGACTGGGCGGCTTATAAACAACAGACATTGATTCTCCCACCGTCCTGGAGACTGGACGTCTGAGATCCAGGTGTGGGCAGGGCTGGTTCCTCCTGAGGCCTCTCTCCTGGGCTTGGAGACGCCGTCTTCTCCCTGTGTCCTCACAGGGTCGTCCCTCTGTGTGTGTCTGTGTCCTCGTCTCCTCTTCTTATGGGATGTCTTAGTCCATCTCAGGCTGCTATCACAGAATACCATAGACTGGGTGACTTATAAACAACAGACATTGATTCTCCCACAGTCCTGGAGGCTGGAGGTCCGAGATCCAGGTGTGGGCAGGGCTGGTCCCTCCTGAGGCCTCTCTCCTGGGCTTGGAGACGCTCTCTTCTCCCTGTGTCCTCACAGGGTCATCCTCTGTGTGTGTCTGTGTCCTCATCTCCTCTTCTTATGGGATGTCTTAGTCCATTTCAGGCTGCTGTCACAGAATACCAGAGACTGGGCGGCTTATAAACAACAGACATTGATTCTCCCCCAGTCCTGGAGGCTGGAGGTCCGAGATCCAGGTGTGGGCAGGGCTGGTTCCTCCTGAGGCCTCTCTCCTGGGCTTGGAGATGCCGTCTTCTCCCTGTGTCCTCATAGGGTCAACCCTCTGTGTGTGTCTGTGTCCTCATCCTCTCTTCTTATGAGATGTCTCAGTCCATTTCAGGCTGCTGTCAGAATACCATAGACTGGGTGGTTATAAACAACAGACATTGATTCTCCCACAGTCCTGGAGGCTGAAGGTCTGAGATCCAGGTGTGGGCAGGGCTGGTTCCTCCTGAGGCCTCTCTCCTGGGCTTGGAGACGCCGTCTTCTCCCTGTGTCCTCACAGGGTCGTCCCTCTGTGTGTATCTGTGTCCTCATCTCCTCTTCTTATGAGATGTTTCAGTCTATCTCAGGCTGCTATCACAGAATACCATAGACTGGGTGGCTTAGAAACAACAGACATTGATTCTCCCACAGTCCTGGAGGCTGGAAGTCTGAGATCCAGGTGTGGGCAGGGCTGGTCCCTCCTGAGGCCTCTCTCCTGGGCTTGGAGACGCCGTCTTCTCCCTGTGTCCTCACAGGATCGTCCCTCTGTGTGTGTCTGTGTCCTCATCTCCTCTTCTTATGGGATGTCTTAGTCCATTTCAGGCTGCTACACAGAATACCATAGACTGGGCAGCACTTCCTTCACCCCCATGCCAGCAGGTGCGAATCTGGGGACACTTGAAACCTCTCTCCAAGTGTCCCCACCCTCCATTTCCATCTATGAGCCATCCCCACCCTTCTCCTTGTCTTTGAGTCTCTGCTAAACAAAAGTAAAGCTGTCTGATCCCCTTGCTAGAGAACCTCTCGATAGACGACCTCATCTGTTCTCATTTGAGTGACTTTATTTCTAATAACAAAGGATACAAGGAAAAGTGCTAAACCGTAGCAACATTCCTCTGTCTGTTTGTCCAGCCCTATGGATCATCCAACATTGCGTGTAGCTCTGGTTTGGGTTTGTATGTTTGTTTGTTCCTTTTCAAATCGAGGGCTAGATTCTTAGAAAAAAATGGAAGCCGGGAGTGTTGTTATTTTATTTTATTTTTATTTCTTTTTATGTTTTCTTTTTATTTATTTTATTTTATTTTATTATTTTATTTTATTTTCTGAGACGGAGTCTCGCTCTTGTTGCCCAGGCTGGAGTGCAATGGCGTGATCTCAGCTCACCACAACCTCCACCTCCCAGGTTCAAGTAATTCTGCTGCCTTAGCCTCTCCAGTACCTGGGATTACAGGCATGAGCCACCAGGCCTGGCTAGTTTTTGTATTTTTAAAAGAGACGGGGTTTCACCAGGTTGGCCAGGCTGGTCTTGAACTTCCAACCTCCGTTGATCCACCTGCCTCGGCCTCCCAAAGTGCTGGGATTAAAGGCGTGAGCCACCACGCCCGGCCCAAATATTCATGATTTTAACGCATTCCGTTTCCATGACACCAACACGGCTGCTGGAAAGAGAATGGCGTACTGTGGGGGGGAGTGGGATGGGGAAGAGGAGTTGTTTAGGCCTCTTCCAGAGAAAATGCTATGAATTCAGATGGCCCCATGACTGACCAGAAATGTTACGGTGCTGTTTACAATATAGCGGCTTCTAAGAAAACTTGGATAATGGAAAAGGTAGGGGTGGGTTGGTCATGGTGACAAACACAACATGTATCCATGAATTACAGCCTTTCAAGATGAGCCCCTCTTCACAGCTCATACCTGGAAGGGTATCTCTGTTGAGGCCACCGGTTCTCTTCCATTCCAATGGGTAAAATCACAGGAAGACCTCACAACCCAACCTGGGGAACCTGATGTTTTCAAAACCTTCCCAAAGCGATGCATCATACTGCAAATACAAACCATTCTTCTGTAAGCTGTGTTGTTTTCTAAACTCTTTTTCTCTCTCTCTTTCTTTCTTTCTTTCTTTCTTTCTTTCTTTCTTTCTTTCTTTCTTTCTTTCTTTCTTTCTTTCTTTCTTTTCCTTCCTTCCTTCCTTCCTTCCTTCCTTCCTTTTTTTTTTGGGATGGAGTCTTGCTGTGTCACCCAGTCTGGAGTGCAGTGGTGCGATCTCAGCTCACTACAACCTTCGCCTCCCGGGTTCAAGTGATTCTCCTGCCTCAGCTTCCCAAGTAGCTGGGACGACAGGTGCCCGCCACCACACCTGGCTAATTTTTGTATTTTTAGTAGACATGGGGTTTCACCACGTTGGCCAGGCTGGTCTCGAACTCCTGACCTTGTGATCCACCTGCCTGGACCTCCCAAAGTGCTGGGATGACAGGCGTGAGCCACCCGGCCTGGCCCTAAACTCTCTTTTGTCTACACTACTGTGCAGCATTCGGTAGAAAGAGCCTCTCTTCCATCACCCACTCCCAGAGGTAGAAATGCCTCTAAGACAAAATGGGAAGTGGATGGAAACAGGACATAATCAATCAACATCCATTAGACCCACTCACCGGTTGGGTCTGCCTGGGTGTTATTTTTAAACTTCGAAGCTGACAGGTCTGGCTTATTTTCTCACTCGAATAATTAGTACCCTTTAGTTTCAAAATCGAAGATTTAAAGGCCTCATCGAAACCTGACTGCATTTGGGTTCCTTAATAGAGCCTTCAGT
>NC_133426.1:687500-745000 GCF_049350105.2 Macaca mulatta | reverse complement strand
AAGAAAATCAGGAACTGATGTTAGCAGTCCCAGACTATTTTGGGAGGGTTTACAATTTCCTCTTAATTTGCGATGGACAGATATAATTATAATAATTTAAAATGCTTTCCTGGTTCCCTTTTCCTTTTTCTTCATGCCACAATAACTTTACATCACAGAAAGTATTAACTTCTAGCATCTGGATCAATCAACTCTTTGGAGAAATTTCAAAGATTTCCTAGAGCGTTATTATTTTTTTCCAGAAGACATTTCATCCCCAAGGCAATACTGTCCCTTTAATTGCTGCTTCTAAGGATGATTTTTATGGTGATATTTACCAGTTGTTACTGGAAATGGGCAGACATTTCTGGGAGCTTTTTCTGGGGGAGACGAGAGACAATCTTATTCATAACTGAGAATTAAATTTTGCCAAATGTTCGAGGGTGGGCTACTCTTGGTTTTCAAGCTCTTACGTGTCTGAAAACTTGCAGAATGATTATATTTTCTAAAGTAGTTTTGGAGTTTTAATATATCTAATAACATCAGATCAATAGTACCAATGCCATACAGTGTATTAGAGAAAGCACAAATACCTACCTCGGGAGACTAAGTGAATTTAGCCGTGTGTCGGCCCCGTGAGCTTTGCCTATAATTGGCCAGAAGGCTTTCAGGGAGAAAAAATTAATGTGCTGAATTTTAATGCCTGAAACTTTCTCCAACGTGGTATAAGACAAAAGATATTAACTGTTGTAAAGCAACTCTTTTGGGAGGTGTTTAGACACGCAAACTTTTCTTGCAAACATTTTTTTTTTTTAATAAGGGAATATTCTGTTTTATCTGACCTCTGTCTAATTTCAGCTTTATTACGGGGCAGATGGTTCTTATTTAGAATATTACATATAACTATGTGGTTTGCTTTTTCTCTAATATCTGTGCCTGAGACTTGAGTGAGATTTCTGTTTCTTTTTTCCTGAAGAGGGATCTACGTTTTAATGTTCCTCAGATTTTTATAACCTTAAGTTACCGTGTGTAATTTCTAGGACAATTGAAATTCTTGGCAGAGGTGTACATGTTTAACAAAAATGTTTAGAATTAACAAAGGGAAGCCAGGTTGGTATGTAGAATTCACCTCCATTTGCATTTTGGAGACAAGTGCGATGTACCTTAAATGGAGTTTTTTTTTTTTTTTTTTTTTTTTTTTTTGAGACGGGGTCTTGCTCTGTTGCCTAGGCTAGAATGCAGTAGTGCCATCACAGCTCACTGCAGCCTCAAAGTCCTGGACTCAAGCAGTCCTCATTCCTCAGCCTCCTGTGTAGCTGGGACCACAGGTGCATGTCACCATGCCCCAGCTAATACTATATTTTTAGAGATTAGGTCTTGCCATGTTGTCCAGGCTGGTCTCAAACTCCTGGACTCAAGTGATTGTCCCACCTCAGCCTCCCAAAGTACTGGGATTGCAGATGTCAGCCACTGCACTTGACTGTGGCCTTGTTTTAAAAACAAAAAACTGGCCAGGCACGTGGCTCATGTCTGTCATCCCAGCACTTTGGGAGGCCGAGGCGGGTGGATCACTTGAGGTCAGGAGTTTGAGACCAGCCTGGCCACTATGGTGAAACCCCGTCTCTAGTAAAAACACACAAATTAGCTGACCACACTTGCCTGTAATCCCAGCTACTCAGGAGGCTGAGACAGGAGAATCGCTTGAACCCAGAAGGCAGAGATTGCAGTGAGCCAAGATTGCGCCAGTGTACTCCAGCCTGGGTGACACAGGGAGACTCCGTCTCAAGAAAAAAAAAGAGAGGGAGAGAGACTGAGAAAAAAAGAAAGAAAAAGAAAGAAAGAAAGAAAGAAAGAAAGAAAGAAGAAAGAAAGGAAGGAAGGAAGGAAGGAAGGAAAGAGAGAGAGAAGGAAAGGAAGAGAGAGAAACAGAGAAAGAAGAAAGAAAGAAAAAGAAGAAAGAGACAGAAAGAGAGAGAGAAAGAAAGGAAGAGAAAGAGAGAAAAAAGGGAGAGAAAGAGAAAGAAGAAAGAGAGAGAAAGAGAGAGAGAAAGAAAGGAAGAGAGAGAAAGAGAGAAAGAAAGAAAGAAAGAAGAAAGAAAGGAAGGAAGGAAGGAAGGAAAGAAGGAAGGAAAGAGAGAGAGAAGGAAAGGAAGAGAGAGAAACAGAGAAAGAAGAAAGAAAGAAAAAAGAAAGAGACAGAAAGAGAGAGAGAAAGAAAGGAAGAGAAAGAGAGAAAAAAGGGAGAGAAAGAGAAAGAAGAAAGAGAGAAAGAGAGAGAGAAAGAAAGGAAGAGAGAGAAAGAGAGAAAGAAGAAAGAAAGAGAAAGAAGAAAGAAAGAAAGAGACAGAAGGAGAGAGAGAAAGGAAGAGAAAGAGAGAAAAAAGAGAAAGAGAAAGAAGAAAGAAAGAGAAGAAGAAAGAGAGAAAGAAGACAGAGAGAGAGAAAGAAGAGAGAGAAAGAAGAAAGAAAAAGAAAGAAAGAGAAAGAAAGAAGAAAGAAAAAGAAAGAAAGAAAGAAAAAGAAAAAGAAAGAAAAGTAAGTTTTCTTGTCTCTTCAAGTGTCCATTTTACTAGGCAATAATTCCACTATTTTGGAAAGAATGCTTTGTAGGGTATAGTGCTAGACACATTGGACTTAAGAATAAGTAAAAATAAGGATTAAAATAAAGATCACTTGAGCCCAGGAGTTTGGGACCAGCCTGGGCAACATACCAAGACGCCTTCTCTACAAAAAAAACCCCAAAAAACTAAAAACTAGCTGGGCATGGTGGTGCACAGTTGTGACCTCAGCTCCTTCGGAGGCTGAGGCAGGAGGATCGCTTGAGCCCAGGAGGTGGAGGCTGCAGTGAGCCCTGATCATACCACTGCACTCCAGCATCTGCACAATCAATGTAATACCCTCGAACCCTTCCAAAACCATCCCCGCACCAATCCGTGGAAAAATTCTCTTCCACAAAACTGGTTCCTGATGCCCCAAAAAGGCTGAAGACGGCGGGTCTGTGGGTTTGAACGGGTTTGAACAAAGGTATCGTGCCACAGAGCCACTATTGTAAGATGTCACAGAATATTTTCACTGCCCTGAATAGCCACCACTCCCCTCCTATCCATCGCTGCCACCTCACTCTTTGCAGCCACACGTCTTTTCACCATCTCCATAGTCTGACATCTTCTCCCCTCTTCTATCATTGGAATCCTGTAGCACACGGCTATTCATTTATTTATTTAGAGACAGAGTCTTGCTCTGTCACCCAGGCTGGTGCACGATCTCGGCTCACTGCAACCTCTGCCTTCCGGTTTCAAACCATTCTCCTGCCTCAGCCTCCCAAGTAGCTGGGCTTACAGGTGCCGGTCACCACGCCCAGCTAATTTTTGTATTTTTAGTAGAGAGGGGGTTTCACCGTGTTGGCCAGGCTGGTCTCGAACTCCTGACCTCGTGATCCACCTGCCTCGGCCTTCCAAAGGACTGGGATGACAGGTGTGAGCCATCGTTTTTTGACCAGCTTCTTTCTCATCCATGTGGCTTTTGTGACACGCACAAAGCAATCCCGAATGTTGCTTATTGATACATCAGCCTTGAAAGTGTTAAGAACGGAGGTGCGCCAAAAACACTCCGATATAGAGAGGTCGCTCTGGGGAAGGAGGGTCTGTGGTGACCAGAAGGTTTCCAGGGAGAACTTCAGCTGTGTTTCTGTCTCTCAAAAGAGAATGAACCTGACTGGGTGAGGTGGCTCATGCCTGTAATTCCAGCACTTTGGGAGGCCAAGGCAGGTGGATCACACCACGTCAGGAGTTCATGACCAGCCTGGCCAACATGGTAAATTCCCGTCTCTCCTAAAAATACAAAAATTACCCGGGCGTGGTGGTGGATGCCTGTAATCCCAGCTTCTCAGAAGGCTGAGGCAGGAGAATTGCTTGAACTTGGGAGGAGGAGGTTGCAGTGAGCTATGATCATACCACAGAACTCTAGCCTGGGTGACAGAGTGAGACTCTGTCTCAAAACAAAACAAAACAAAAACAAAAAACAAACAAACAAAAAAAACCAAGAGACTGAGCCTTAAATCTTCCATTCCTGTTGGGTGCTGAGTCTACTGGTCTCCGCCCCATTGCTCTCTGTACCTGTCAGTCTATTTAAAACCTTACAAAACTGAAAAAATGTCTCAGGCTGGGCACCATGGCTCATGCCTGTAATCCCAGCACTTCGGGAGGCTAAGGCAGGTGGATCACGACGTGAGGAGTTCAATACCTGCCTGGCAAAGATGGTGAAGCCCGGTCTCTACTAAAAATACAAAAATTAGCCGGGCGTGGAGGTGGGCACCTGTAATCCTAGCTACTCGGGAGACTGAGGCAGAAGAATCGCTTGAACCTGGGAGGCGGAGGTTGCAGTAAGCTGAGATCACGCCATTGCACTCCAGCCTGGATGACAGAGCAAGACTCCATCTCAAAAAAAAAAAAGTCTCAAAGGGTCTCATGGCAGGTCAGGGTGGAGGCAAAGATGCTAGGCTCAGAGCCAAGACACACGAATGTCTGTCTTTGAGGGACTTGCTTTGTTTTTCTGAGTCATGTTCGAGCTTCCGTCTCTCATGCTCCTTCCAACAAAACAATCCCAAGACATTCCAGACCGTCATTACTTGAGCGTGTTCATCTTGAAGGAGAAAAGGGTAGATGGACGAGGTCAGTTCTTCCCCTTGGAAGCCTCACCCATCTGCCATTTTCTTGGAGGAATCAGGAAGGGACCAAGGTCTCCACATTCACTCTCCTTGCTATGAGAGGTCAGCTAAATTCCCACAGGACCGTTATCTCTGGGCTGGACACCAAGATAGACATTCCAATGTAGAGAGGTCGCTCTGGGGAAGGAGGGTCTGTGGTTGAAGGCCATGGATTCCTTTGTTTTAGATGCAGAGAGGGAAAAGGTTATTAAGGAAGACGCCGTGCTGAGTCCAAGACAATTGGCCAATAAATATGATGGCATCTTCTGGTTTGAATATTGGGAAGCATTGAGTATGATCACCCCTTGGGACCCTTGAGGGATCCGTGGTGCCTGGTCTGGTTTGAAGATTATGAAACATTGACTTTGCTCACCCCTTGGGTTCCTTGAGGAGCCCCTGCTATCTGGTCTAGTTTGAAGATGGTGAAACATTGACTTTGCTCACCCCTTGGGCCCCTTGAGGGATCCGTGGTATCTGGTCTGGTTTGAAGGTTGGAAAACATGGACTTGGCTCACCCCTTGGGTCCCTTGAGGAGCCCGTGCTCTCCGGTCTAGTTTGAAGATGGTGAAACACTGACTTTGCTCACCCCTTGAGACCTTTGAGGGACCCTTGTTATCCGGTCTAGTTTGAAGATGGTGAAACATTGACTGTGATCACCCCTTGGGCCCCTTGAGGGATCCGTGGTATCTGGTCTAGTTTGAAGATTGGAAAACACTGACTTTGCTCACCCCTTGGGATCCTTGAGGGACCTGTGGTATCTGGTCTGGTTTGAAGATTATGAAACATTGACTTTGCTCACCCCTTGGGTTCCTTGAGGAGCCCCTGCTCTCTAGTCTAGTCTGAAGATGGTGAAACATTGACTGTGATCACCTCTTGGGACTCTTGAGGGGTCTGTGATATCTGGTCTGGTCTGAAGATGGTGAAACACTGGCTTTGCTCACCCCTTGGGCCCCTTGAGGGATCCGTGCTATCTGGTCTAGTTTGAAGATGGTGAAACATTGACTTTGCTCACCCCTTGGGGTCCTTGAGTGACGCATGTTATCCAGAGGTCTAGAGGTCTAGAGAGGACAGAGAAGGTCCAGTCCACGTTTTTCCTTCTTCCTTCTTGGGCACAGTGGACACTTGGTTCCCTGAGAGACCCAGAGAGGCCAGTGAGCCATCACACAAAACAGAAACACAAAGAAAGCCGATGGTGCCGTTCCACACAACATGAGCAGGGCTTGGTGCTGAGACCTATTCTCTTCGTCTCGAGACCCCATTGTGGGTGCAGACGCCTTGCACACATGAGCTTTGCGACAGTACTTCATAAATTCCTTATTTGCAAATACATCCATCTTGGCTTGAAACCTTGTTGAGGGAAATATCCTGCACTGCTCGTTCCAATTTTTTCTCTAATACCTTATGTTGGGGAGACTGTCTCATAAATGTGTCTCTGCACAACTCATATAAAAATCGGGGACATCATTTGACCGCATTTTGCAAGAGGACCAGCCTCTAAATTTCTACTTTAAATGCATATTCGATCACACGTCAGATAACAGGCTGGAAACACTTCTTTAGTGTAGACTGTCGTTTGACTTAAAATATTTTCCAGGTACCACGCGGAATGCCTTTGGCCCTTGGATTATTAAGAAGCCTCCTTTGAAAACGTCCCCTGAAAATATTTCTTTCTCTCTGTCTCGACATCCAAATGCCCAAGAGTCCTTCCCTTGCATCCTACTCCAGGATAAAATGATTTCTTTGCACGTATTCTCATCGCACCCCCATTTAAATCACATCTGCCAGCGCAATGAAAACGTTGCTTTCAATCATGTCACTGCTGACTTTTCCCAGTTTTGCCCGTGTTTTGGGGACGTGGGTCTTTGTTCCGGGTGGTGACCTTGGCTCATCCTACTCCTTCCCACTGGCAGATACCGCATAAAACTGGTTGTATCTGCCTTGAAGTCCTTGGCTGCCAGATCTCACACCCGGTCTGTGAGCTGTGACGCCCACAGCCCCTTCCTACCCTGCTGTGGAGTGGGCACCTTCACCTGAGTGAGGCACTGACACCACCACACCTGTTTCTGCCTGTATTAATCAGGGTTCTCTAGAGGAACAGAACTAATAAAATCTATGTATGTGTGAATGTATGTATGTATGTATGTATGTATCTATCTATCTATCTATCTATGTATCTATGTATCTATCTATCTATCTATGTATCTATCTATGTATCTATCTATCTGTGTATCTATGTCTGTCTATGTATTTATCTATCTATGTATGTATGTATCTATGTATGTATCTATTTATGTATCTATGTATGTATGTATGTATGTATCTATCTATCTATCTACGTATGTATATATGTATGTATGTAACTATCTATCTATGTATTTATGTGTCTATCTGTGTATCTATGTTTGTATGTATGTATGTAACTATCTATGTATCTATCTATCTATCTGTGTATCAATGTATGTATGTATGTATCTTGTATCTATCTATGCATCTATATATGTATGTATGTATCTATCTATCTATGTATCTATATATGTATGTATGTAACTATCTATGTATCTATGTCTATCTATCTGTGTATCTATGTATGTATGTATGTATCTATCTATGTATCTATCTGTGTATGTATGTATGTATCTATCTATCTATCTATCTGTGTATCTATCTATCTGTGTATGTATGTATGTATGTATGTATCTGTCTATCTATCTATCTATCTATCTATCTATCTATCTATCTATCTATCTGTCAGGTGTCTCTCATCCCAGCACTTTGGGAGGCCGAGGCAGGCGGATCATCTGAGGTCAGGAGTTCGAGACCAGCCTGGCCAACATGGTGAAACCCCTGTCTCTGTTAAAAATAAAAAATTAGCCAGACGTGGTGGCAGGTGCCTGTCATCCCAGCTACTCGGGAGGCTGAGGCGGGAGAATCGCTTGAACCCGGGAGGCGGAGGTTGCAGTGAGCCGAGATCGCACCAGCCTGGGTGACAGAGCGAGACTCTGTCTGAAAAATAAAATAAAGTAAAACAGAATAAAATAGAATAAAATAAAACAAAATAAAATAAAAGAATAAAATAAAATAAAACAAAATAAAATAAAAGAATAAAATAAAATAAAACAAAATAAAATAAAAGAATAAAATAAAATAAAACAAAATAAAATAAAAGAATAAAATAAAATAAAACAAAATAAAATAAAAGAATAAAATAAAATAAATAAAATAATAAAACAAATGAGTTTGGTTAACCAGGCATTCTAGAGGAGTCGGAGATTGTACTCAGATGGTTCATATTTATTTAAAAAAACCTTGCCTCAGCGCACACAAAGTCACTTTAGAATGTTCGGGGCACTTGGACTCGACCGTCGTAAAAACTAGTCCTATCGGTACGAAAAAGGCCTAATTAAGTAGAAACATGGGCTGAGATATGTTTCTCATTAGCCCTTCTCCTGAACGCCGGCTGTTTGGACCCCGTTTATTACACCAGGCGCCACCGTGAACGCTGTGAGCAGCTTCCTCTCAACGCAGAGAAGACGCTTTCAGAGAAATGAGCTTTTCGGGACAGGCCTTGAGACCCTCCAGGGCCGTGGCGATGGGTCCACCCCATGAGGCCCTTGGCAGGTGCGTCCCCAGCTAGGCGGGAACGTTCCACGGGTCCTCGTCTGCCTGAGTCTACAAAGCAGCGCTCGTCAGCTCGGGTTGCTTTTTGCAAAACAACCCAGAATGAGGGGCCCCCAAAAGAGACCTGGATTTTCTCCCAGTTCTAGAAGTCACAGGTGCAGAATCAGGGGGCCACTGGCATATGGCTGGGCTTTGGCGAGAGGGTTCCCTTTCCCCTTCCAGGAGGGGGACACCTGCTTTCCCTGTCTGTCCTCACAGGGCGTTTCCCTGATGTGTCCTTCTGCAGACAGAGAGAGAGAGACACACAGAGAAAGACAGAGAGAGAGGAAGAGAGGAGAGGAGACAGAGGAGGGGGATACAGAGAAATAGAAACACAGAGAGAGAAACAGAGAGAGAGAGAGGAGAGGGGAAAGAGAGAGGCTCTGAGAAAGAGATAGAGGACAAAATACAGAGAAAGAGAGAGAGAGAGACAGAGAGGAGAGAAGATAGAGGGAGGGAGGTACCAAGAAACACAGACAGAGGGAGAAACAGAAAGAGGAGAAGAGACGAGAGGAGACACAGAGAGAGTTACCGAGAAAGAGAGGGAGAGAGGAGAAAATAAAGAGAAAGAGAGACAGCCAGAGACAGAAGAGAAGAGAAGAGAAGAGAAGAGAAGAGAGGAGGAGGAGGAAGGGGCACCGAGAAGGAGGAGGAGAGAAAGAAACAGAGAGAGGAGAAGAGAGGAGAGGACGGGAGAGAGAGGTACTGACAAAGAGAGAGAGGAGAAAATAAAGAGAGAGAAAGAGAGAAGAGAGAGAGAGAGACTGAGAAAGAGAGAGAGAGAGGAGAAAATAAAGAGAAAGAAAGAGAGAGAGACAGAGAGAGAAGAGAGGAGATGTGAGGGGACGGGGGTACTGAAAGGGAGAGGAAGAGAAAGAGAGAGAGGAGAAGACATGAGAGAGAGAGAGAGAGAGAGAGAGAGAGAGAGAGAGAAAATAAAGAGAAAGACAGAGAGAGGAGAAGAGAGCAGAGGAGAGAGAGAGTGAGAAAGAGAGAGAGAGAGAGAACAAGGAGAAAGACAGAGACACAGAGAAAGAACAGAGAGGACAGGAGAGAGAAACAGAGAGACCAAGAAAGAGAGAGAGAGAGAGAGAGAGAGAACAGAGGAGATGTGAGGGGACGCGGGTACTGAAAGGGAGAGGAAGAGAAAGAGAGAGAGGAGAAGACAGGAGACAGAGAGAGAGAGAGAGAGAGAGACTGAGAAAGAGAGAGAGAAAATAAAGAGAAAGAGAGAGAGAGGAGAAGAGAGCAGAGGAGAGAGAGAGTGAGAAAGAGAGAGAGAGAGAAAACAAGGAGAGAGAGAGAGACACAGAGAGAAAGAACAGAGAGGAGAGGAGAGAGAAAGAGAGAGACCAAGAAAGAGAGAGAGAGAGAGAGAGAGGAGAAAATAAGGAGAAAGAGAGAGAGAGGGAAGAGAACAGAAAAAGAGAGAGATTGTGTGGTATCAAGAAAGAGAGAGAGGAGAAAATAAAGAGAAAGAGAGAGAGAGACAGAGAGGAGAAGAGAGGAGGGAGAGACAGAGAGAGGCAGAGAGACAGAGAGAGGCACCGAGAAAGAGATAAAAAGAGAGAGAGAGGAGATGGGCAGAGAGACACACGGGTATCAAGAAAGACAGAGAAAGAGAAACAGAGGGATTTGCTCGTCTTCTTAGAAGGTCGCCAGCCTGCTTCTGTTGGGACCCCACCCTCATCACCTTTGCTTCACTTGCAGGTGCCTCCTCAAAGCCCTGTTTCTGTTCCAGAACGTTCTTGGATCCTCCCAGGTGACTCAGCAAAACCCAACATTAACAGTGGGATTTGCTGTGAGAAAAAGGAAGGTTTGTCGCCGCGTGCTGTTATTCGTATTGTTTTGTCTGTTTGTTTGTTTGTTTTTTGCGGGAGAATCGGGCACCCCAGGCTTCAGTCCTGACCTCCCCAGGGGTGTGCCCAGGTCTAGGATGTTGAAGGCAGAGGACGCAGAAGTGACACTGGTTCGGTATAAAAACGTGGGACATCTCAAAGCGGGGACTTACAGGTCACAGGTGAAGTCCAAGATTTTCTGATTTGCGATGGGCTACGGAGGCGAAGCGTTGTCTAAAAATTTGGGGTCAGCAGAAAAAAGAAACGTCAGTCCTATAGCTGGTCGGAGTCACTTTCTCCGGATCCCTGGGGAAAAATTTTTGAACAAAGAAGGACAGTCTTTGAATAAAGAAGGGCGTGTTGGGGGAGTCATTCGGGGAAGGGTCTGGGTTCTGAAAAACAACTTAGGGATGTATGTGCTAAGATACTGCCCTCCCTTCCTTCCTTCCTTCCTCCTTCCTTCCTCCTTCTTCCTTCCTCCTTCCTTCCTCCCTCCCTTCCTTCCTCCTTCCTTCCTCCTTCTCCTTCCTTCCTCCTTCCTTCCTTCCTTCCTTCCTTCCTCCTTCTTCCTTCCTTCCTTCCTCCTTCCTTCCTCCCTCCCTTCCTTCCTCCTTCCTTCCTCCTTCTCCTTCCTTCCTCCTTCTCCTTCCTTCCTCCTTCTTCCTTCCTTCCTCCTTCCTTCCTCCTTCCTTCCTTCCTCTTTCCTTCCTCCTTCCCTCCCTTCCTTCCTCCTTCCTTCCTCCTTCTTCCTTCCTTCCTCCTTCCTTCCTCCTTCCTTCCTCCTTCTCCTTCCTTCCTCCTTCTTCCTTCCTTCCTCCTTCCTTCCTCCTTCCTTCCTTCCTCTTTCCTTCCTCCTTCCCTCCCTTCCTTCCTCCTTCCTTCCTCCTTCTCCTTCCTTCCTCCTTCCTCCTTCCTTCCTCCTTCTCCTTCCTCCTTCCTTCCTCCTTCCTTCCTCCTTCCTTCCTTCCTCCTTCCTTCCTTCCTCTCCTTCCTTCACTCCCTTCCTTCCTTTCTCTTCCTTTCTCTTTCTTTCTCTTTCTCCTTCCTTCCTCCCTCCCTTCCTTCCTCCTTCCTTCTTTCCTCCCTCCCTTCCTTCCTTCCTCCTTCTTCCTTCCTTCCTCCTTCCTTCCTCCCTCCCTTCCTTCCTCCTTCCTTCCTCCTTCTCCTTCCTTCCTCCTTCTCCTTCCTTCCTCCTTCTTCCTTCCTTCCTCCTTCCTTCCTCCTTCCTTCCTCCTTCTCCTTCCTTCCTCCTTCTTCCTTCCTTCCTCCTTCCTTCCTTCCTCTTTCCTTCCTCCTTCCCTCCCTTCCTTCCTTCCTCCTTCCTTCCTCCTTCTCCTTCCTTCCTCCTTCCTCCTTCCTTCCTCCTTCTCCTTCCTCCTTCCTTCCTCCTTCCTTCCTCCTTCCTTCCTTCCTCCTTCCTTCCTCTCCTTCCTTCACTCCCTTCCTTCCTTCCTTCCTTCCTCCTTCCTTCTTTCCTCCCTCCCTTCCTTCCTTCCTCCTTCTTCCTTCCTCCTTCCTTCCTTCCTCCTTCCTTCCTCCTTCTTCCTTCCTTCCTCCTCCTTCCTTCCTCCTTCCTTCCTCCTTCGTCCTTCCTCCCTCCCTCCCTTCCTTCCTTCCTTCTTCCTTCTTCCTTCCTTCCTTCCTCCCTCCCTCCTTCCCTCTTTTCCTTCCTTCCTTTCTGTTTCTTTCTCTTCTTCCTTCCTTCCTTTCCTTTTTCTTTCTTTCTTTCTCTTTCTTTCTTTCTTTCTTTCTTTCTTTCTTTCTTTCTTTCTTTCTTTCTCCTTCCTTCCTTCCTTCCTTCCTTCCTTCCTTCCTTCCTTCCTTCCTTCCTTCCTTCCTTCCTTCCTTCCTTTCTTTCTTTCTTTCTTTCTTTCTTTCTTTCTTTCTTTCTTTCTTTCTTTCTTTCTTTCTTTCTTCTCTCTCTCTCTTTCTTTCTCTCGAGATGGAGTTTCATTCTTGTCGCCCAGCCTGGAGAACAATGGCACAATCTCAGCTCACCACAACCACCACCTCCTGGGTTCAAGCGATTCTCCTGCCTCAGCCTCCCGAGTAGCTGGGATTACAGGCACCCGCCACCACGCCCGGCTAATTTTTGTATTTTTAGTAGAGATGGGGTTTCACCATGTTGGTCAGGCTGGTCTCAAACTCCTGACCTCAGGTGATCCACCCGCCTTGGCCTCCCAAAGTGCTGGGATAACAGGCGTGAGCCACCGCGCCCGGCCGACTATTAAGTTACGGTTACCTCCTTGCTTATCAAGTTGTCCATTGACCGTTCAGGGCTGGCGAGCTGCCTGGAGTTTCGCTTGAAGGAACTCACCATTTTCCTTCATTTCCACGCTAGGGTTGGGAGAGGGTGCAGGTCCCTCAGAGAAGGTCCCTGCTACCACTTGATATGGGGTCTCACTCTGTTGTCCCAGGCTGGACTGCAGTGGTGCGATCACGGCTCACGGCAGCCTCGACCTCCTGGGCTCACGTGATGTTTCCACCTGAACCTCTCCAGCAGCTGGGACTGCAGGCAGGCACCACCAGGCCTGGATAACTGTTGTTTTGTTGTGTTTTTTTTTTTTTTTTTTTTTTTGTAGTGACAGGGGGTCTCCCTGTACTGTCCAGCCTGGTCTCGAACTCCTGGCTTCAAGCAATCCCCTCCAGCCTCGAATTCCCAAAGTGTGCTTAGAGGCCTGAGCCACCGCACCTGGCCAGCATCATCTTTTCTTTCTGCACTGCCGACGTCCTTACGCTGTTGTTTGGAAACTGGTGGGGTCACGGGCGGTGCTGACATCACTCCCCGGACGACGGGATTGGGGTTCACGTTTATAAAGAGGGTTCTCCCCTGTGGTGGTTCCTGACGCGTCTGCAGCCTTGGCTACGGGGCTGACTTCGGTGAAATAAAACTCATGTTCCCCCTGAGTCTTTGAGAAAAGTCTTCCTTTTAATCCAGCAGCCTCCCAGCACCCACCGAACTGGGACACAACAGTGGGGCCGTGTGGAAACGATTTTCTGTGGATTTGTCTCGCGTATAAAACAGATCCATTTTGCTCACAACATTATGACTTGCCATCCCGTCTATTCTCTATTTTCTGTTTTACGGCTTGTCACGTAAGCGTAATAACCACCCTGGTTCTGCGGCAGGTTCCCGGGAAACGGCTTCAGAGATAGATGAAACGCCTCGGCTGTGGGTCTCACGACTTAATCCACACCAAGTTATTTATTTATGACGTGGTATCTTTCGGCCCCATGAGAGTTGATCTTAAATCCGTGGATGAACTGCGACAGTGGTCACGGCTGGTCGATGTTTGCCGGGCACGGTTTACCTATTTCTGAAAATAGATGTTGTTCGGTGAACAGTGAAAAATTCTCCCTGCAGAGAGACGGGCACTCAGAAGGTGACGTGAAATCACACCAGCCTCCTTCTTACCAGCCAAGGGCACGTGGCTTTGTACGGAGCCATACGTATTATGAATCTGGGGGTGAATTAAAATTTAACTATTGCCCGGGTGCGGTGGCTCACGCCTGTGATCCCAACACTTTGGGAGGCTGAGGCGGGTGGATCCCCTGAGGTCAGGAGTTTGAGACCAGCCTGGCCAACATGGTGAAACCCCGTCTCTACTAAAAATACAAAACTTAGCCGGGCGTGGTGGCGGGTGCCTGTAATCCCAGCTACTTGGGAGGCTGAGGCAGGAGAATCGCTTGAACCCGGGAGGCGGAGGTTGCCGTGAGCCGAGATCACACCACTGCCCTCCAGCCTCGGCGACAGGAGCAAAACTCTGTCCAAAAAAAAAAAAAAAAAAAGAAAAGAAAAGAAGAAAAATAACGACTGGGCTGGATAAACGATGCAAACCCACAAGAAATGCAGACTGTGGAATGCTTTCAACAGCCACCACCCTCCCATCAGATGGGCTTTTAGATTTCATTTGATATAAGAAATTACACAGAGGCTGGGCACGGTGGCTCATGCTCATAATTCCAGCATTTTGGGAGGCTGAGGCAGGTGGATCACCTGAGGTCAGGAGTTCAAGACCAGCCTGGCCAACATGGCAAAACCCCGTCTCTACTAAAAATACAAAAATTAGCCGGGCGTGGGGACACTCACCAGTCATCCCAGCTACTCGGGGGGCTGAGGCAGGAGAATCGCTTGAACCCAGGAGGTGGAGGTTGCCATGAGCCGAGATCGCACCACTGCCCTCCAGCCTGGGTGACAGAGGAGACCCTATTGCAAGAAAAAAAAACCGTATTATTAATTACCAGCTTCACCACGTACACTTCTAAAACCCATTAATGCACGTCCCTTTTCCAAACAAAAAGGGGAGGCATGGGGGCCCGGGAAGAAGATTTAAATAATTCAGTCCAAAAACAAATTAAGTACGGTGAGAGTTCCTTAAATCCCACTCACGCCTCGTTACTTTCATGATTGTTTTTAATCCTCCACGCAGAGGATGGTCACAGGGTAATTGCTCCGCCATCAGCTTCAGAATCGCTCTGGTCTAAAAGCCTCTGAGCTTCACGTGGAAAGAATGTGATGGGGTTTTTCTATTTTATGATAATGGATCTTCTGCAAAGCGCTGGTAATAAAATGGTAATCTCCAACATAAAAGGAATTACCCTTAACTCCTTCAGGCCTGCAGGCGTAGGCGCTGCCATGGACTTGTGAAATGTGGCTTGACTTAAGCAAATTCTATTAAGCAATTTTGTTAAAGAATGGATAGGGTGGCCGGGCGCGGTGGCTCAAGCCTGTCGTCCCAGCACTTTGGGAGGCCGATGCAGGTGCATCACCTGAGGTCAGGAGTTCGAGACCAGCCTGGGCCAACATGGTGAAACCCCGTCTCTATTAAAAATACAAAAATTAGCCGGGCGTGGTGGTGGATGCCTGTAATCCCAGCTACTCGGGAGGCTGAGGCAGGAGAATGGCTTGAACCCGGGAGGCAGAGGTTGTAGCAAGCTGAGATTGGGCCACTGTACTCCAGCGTGGAGATCACAGCAAGACTCCATCACAAAAAAAGAAAAAAAAACTATATACAGGTGATCGTTGAACTACACTACAAAAATACGAAAGGCCATAGAATCGTTCCTTCCAAAAACGATTAATTTTATGTTATGTGAAGCTCACCTTTGTGCATTTTTTAGATAGAAAAATATATAAAATAATATATAATAATATAATCTATATTATGCTTATTATAAAATTATATTATGATTAATATATCACATATTTATATTATTTATTATTATATAATATATATTTATTATATTAACAATCATTATGTCATTAATAATTAATATATATCAGTAATTAATATTAATTATTACATAGTATGACATTATAGATTGATATATAATATGTTATACTAAATATTGTTTAATATTATTTAAATTATATATTAAAAATGTAATTCATACATATTTATATAACATATAATATAAATATATATTGTACATTTATATATTATATATAAATAATATATTGTAATTAACATATAATTTTATATTATAAAATAGTATATAAAATATATATTATAAAATAATATATAAAATATATATTATAAAATAATATATAAAATATATATTATAAAATAATATATATCGGGAGGCTGAGGCAGGACAATGGCATAAACCCGGGAGTCGGAGCTTGCAGTGAGCTGAGATCCGGCCACTGCACTCCAGCCTGGGCCACAGAGTGAGACTCCGTCTCAAAAAAAAATTAATAATAATAATAATAATAATATAAAATATATATTATAAAATAATACTTAAAATATATATTATAAAATAATACATAAATATATATTATAAAATAATATATATATATTTGTCTCAGGTGTGATTTTAAAAAGATACTTGAGAAAAATCAGTAAATATAACGAGGTGACCTTGTTTCAGTTCTGGCTCAAACCAACCAACTGTAGAAATTCATCTTTGATATGCTAAAGCAAACCTGGGGCCGGGCGCGGTGGCTCACGCCTGTCATCCCAGCACTTGGGAGACTGAGGTGGGTGGATCACCTGAGGTCAGGAGTTCAGGAGCAGCCTGGCCAACAGGGTGAAACCCCGTCTCTACTAAAAATACCAAAATTGGCTGGGTGTGGTGGTGCTGTGATCACGCCTGTGATCCCAGGTACTCAGGAGGCTGAGGCAGGAGAATCGCTTGAACCCGGAAGGCGGAGGTTGTGGTGAGTTGAGATTGCACCGCTGCACTCCAGCCTGGGCGACAAGAGTAAGACTCCGTCTCAATAAATAAATAAATAAATAAATAAATAAATAAGTAAAGCAAATCTGAGCAAAGTCCCTTAAGGAATGAGTGTTATTATGAAGGCTTCACGGTGTTGCGGTTATGAAATCATTATCTGTTAGATTTACATCCTAGAGTCATTATAGGCTAAATGATGTAACGTCTGGAATTTGCCTTAAAGTATCACAGCCACAAAGAAACAGGTTCCTGGAAAACAAGGGATGGGAATGTTTCCAGATACTCTTCTCCCTGATTCTGGACTTGCAAATTTGCATAATAAAAGTTTAAAGCCGCGTGTGAAATTCAGATGCGCTTGGTTACTCAACCAACGGGTGTTATGTAGCAAATATATGATGTGGCATTTACCAGAAGCAGTTATTATTCTTTAAAAAATGGAAAATCGCAAGGGTTGGTGAGGAGGAGAAAGATGTAGAGAAACTGGACACTTCATACATTGTCTACTATTTTTGAAAGGATCCTTTTGACTGGGTACGGTGGCTCACACCTGCAATCCCAGCACTTTGGGAGGCCAAGGTAAGCGGATCACGAGGTCAAGAGATCGAGACCATCCTGGCCAACATGGTGAAACCCCGTCTCTACTAAAAATACAACAATTAGCCAGGTGTGGTGGTGTGCACCTGTCATCCCAGCTGCTCGGGAGATTGAGGCAGGAGAATCGCTTGAACCTGGAAGTCAGAGGTTGCCGTGAGCCGAGATCGCACCACTACACTCCAGCCTGGGGGACAGAGCCAGACTCCATCTCAAAAAAAAAAAAAAAAAAAACAAAAATAAAAATAAAAGGAAGGATCCTTTCTAGGGTGTAGTGCTAGAGATCTTTGACTTAACAATCAGTAAAAATAAGAATTAAAACAATAGACATCGCTTGAGACCAGCAGTTCAAGAACAGCGTGGACAAGACCCGATCTGTCCAAAAGTTACAAAAATTAGCTTGGCGTGGTGGCACTCACCTGCAGTCTCAGCTACTTGGGAGGCTGAAATGGGAGGATTGCTTGAGCCCAGGAGGTCGAGGCTTCAGTGAGCCGTGACTGCACCACTGCACTCCAGCCTGGGTGGCACAGAGAGACTCTGATTGCAGTGGAGAAACAGTAACGCTTTTACACTGTTGGGGGGAGTGTAAATTAGTTCAACCATGGTGGAAGACAGTGTGGTGATTCCTCAAGGATCTAGAACTAGAAATACCATTTGACCTAGCCATCCCATTACTGGGTATATACTCAAAGGATTATAAATCAGGCTGCTATAAAGACACATGCACACGTATGTTTATTGTGTCACTGTTCACAATAGCAAAGACTTGGAATCAACCCAAATGCCCATCAGTGATAGACTGGATAAAGAAAATGTGGCACATATACACCGTGGAATACTATGCAGCCATGAAAAAGGATGACTTCATGTCTTTTGCAGGGACATGGATGAAGCTGGAAACCATCATTCTCAGCAAACTATCGCAAGGACAGAACTAAAACACCACATGTTCTCACTCATCAGTGGGAGTTGAACAATGAGAACACATGGACACAGGGAGGGGAACATCACACACTGGGGCCTGTTGGCGGGTGGGGGCTAGGGGAGGGAAAGCATTAGGACACATACCTAATGCATGTGGGGCTTAAAACCTAGACTTGGAACCAACCCAAATGTCCATCAATGATAGACTGGATAAAGAAAACTTGGCACATAGACACCATGGAATACTATGCAGCCATGAAGAAGGATGAGTTCATGTCTTTTGCAGGGACATGGATGAAGCTGGAAACCATCATTTTCAGCAAACTCACACAGGAACAGAAAACCAAACACCACATGTTCTCACTCATCAGTGGGAGTTGAACAATGAGAACACATGGACACAGGCAGGGGAACATCACACACTGGGGCCTGTCGGGGGGTGAGGGCTAGGGAGGGAAAGCATTAGGACACATACCTAATGCATGTGGGGCTTAAAACCTAGACTTGGAACCAACCCAAACGCCCATCAGTGACAGACTGGATAAAGAAAATGTGGCACATATACACCGTGGAATACTATGCAGCCATGAAAAAGGATGAGTTCATGTCTTTTGCAGGGACATGGATGAAGCTGGAAACCATCATTCTCAGCAAACTCACACAGGAACAGAAAACCAAACACCACATGTTCTCACTCATCAGTGGGAGTTGAACAATGAGAACACACGGACACAGGGAGGGGAACATCACACACTGGGGCCTGTCGGGAGGTGGGGACTAGGGGAGGGAGAGCATTAGGACACATACCTAATGCATGTGGGGCTTAAAACCTAGACTTGGAACCAACCCAAATGCCCATCAGTGATAGACTGGATGAAGAAAATGTGGCACAGACACCATGGAATACTATGCAGCCATGAAAAAGGATGAGCTCATGTCCTTTGCAGGGACATGGATGAAGCCGGAAGCCATCATTCTCAGCAAACTATCGCAAGGACAGAAAACAAAACACCACATGTTCTCACTCATAAGTGGGAGTTGAACAATGAGATCACTTGGACACAGGGAGGGGAACA
Organism: Macaca mulatta; assembly: GCF_049350105.2. Lineage (NCBI taxonomy): Eukaryota > Metazoa > Chordata > Mammalia > Primates > Cercopithecidae > Macaca > Macaca mulatta. Next base: position 726,050 of record NC_133426.1, on the reverse strand, counting down.
TCACACACCAGGGCCTATTGGGGGTGTGGGGGCAGGGAGAGGGCGAGCATTAGGACAAATACCTAATGCCTGTGGGGCTTAAAACCTAGATGATGGGTTGATGGGTGCAGCAAACAATCCTGGCACATGTATACCTATGTAACAAACCTGTACGTTCTACACATGTATCCCAGAACTTAAAGTATAATTTAAAAAATAAATGATTGCATGGCTGAGTGTGGTGACTTACACCTGTGATCTCCTCACTTTGGGAGGCCAAGGTGGGCAGATCACCTGAGGTCAGGTGTTCCAGACCAGCCTGGCCAACATGGAGAAACCCCGTCTCTACTAAAAATATAAAATTAGCCAGGCATAGTGGCAGGTGCCTGTAGTCCCATCTACTCGGGAGGCTGAGGCAGGAGAATGGCTTGAACCCGGGAGGCAGAGGTTGCAGTGAACCAAGATCGCACCACCGCACTCCAGCCTGGGCCTCGAGTGAAACTTTTTTCTGAAAACAAAACGAAACCAAAGAAAACCCCCGAAAACCCAAGGAGATTTAGGAATCTGTGCACCATCTGTCAGGGAGAGCCACTCACCACGACCCTGGAACGTTCTGACGTTTTATATCCTAGACACGAGTCCATAGATCATTCGTACCTCGTGCTTTTCCCCGTCTCATTACGGGAATTTATTTCCTCGCTTTGTAGTCGGTGGAGCCTGCGTCCCAATTGTTTCTTCCATGTGTTGTAAATCTGTCTGCCAATCAGTGGTAATTTCCTCTCCTACCGCCCTGCGGGCCGGGGGCCGAGTGTCGAAATAAAACGAAACATGTTTGCACCCCTCCCGGTTCCCTCACGCCAGACCCCTTCCATTGATGTGCTGCTGGAATTTTTAATATTCGGGGCCATGCCCTCGCCATGAGGTCATCCCGGGCTCTAATTGGAACAGCGGGTCCTGGGGCCTGACCGGCTGCCTCACACCTGCCTCCAGGCCACGGCCAGCCTCTGCCTCCTGGATTTTAATTCCGTCACGGCTCATCTGATTTGAGGCAATCTTTTGTAAGGGAGTTCACAAATGCACGCTGAGGTTTCCAGTGAGATGGGGCAGCCGGGAGCGGCGTCCGGGATCCCGCAGCAAACCGGCCCCCGTCGGGCCGATGTGTCCCGTCTCTGTGGCATCTCTTGGTTCCAGGAGATCGGATTTGGTCTGGGTCGCCCCGATCCGTCTGCACCCCACCCTCCCCTGTCTGAGCTGACCTCCCTATAGGTACAAGAGGTACGAGAGGACCCTGCAGATATCGGCCACCTGCTTTTGCCTCCCTCAGGTACTGGGCAAACTTTACCAGGGATATATACATCGTGTGGAATTTCTTAATTGGAACAACGTTGACACGTGGGGGAAATGATTTGCCAAAGTTTCCAACTTCAGGGACATCATGAGAGTTTCTTTTCTTTTTTTTTTTTTTTTTTAAACACATTGCTCCAGTTAACTAATAAAAGTACAGTATGCGTACCCAAGTAGACTTGAATTCGAGGTAAACAGCAGAACAGATGCACGCTCGGGTACATCTGAGTGGGAGATAAACAGCAGAACAGAGACAAGCTCAGATACACTTGAATTCTACATACACAGCAGCTCAGGTACACTTGAATTCGACATAAACGGCAGAACAGATGTGTGTTCAAGTACACCGGAATTCAAGGTAAACAGAACTACGTGCCCAGGTACACTTGAATTTGAAGTAAATAGCAGCTCAAGTACACTTACATTCAAGATAAACAGCAGCTCAGGTACACTTGAATTCGAGATAAACAGTGGAACGGATGCATGCCCAGGTACACTTGAATTCTACATACACAGCAGCCCAGGTACAGTGGAATTCACAGTTAAACAGCAGAACAGATGCGTGCCCAGCTACACTTGAATTCGAGATAAACGGTGGAACAGATGTGTGCCCAGGTACACTTGAATTCTATATAAACAGCAGCCCAGGGACATTGAATTCGAGATAAACAGTAGAACAGATGTGTGCCCAGGTACACTTGAATTCTACATAAACAGCAGCCCAGGGACACTCGAATTCAAGGTTAAACAGCAGAACAGATGTGTGGCCAGGTACGCTTGAATTCGAGACAAACAGCAGCTCATGTACACTTGAATTCGAGATAAACAGTGGAACGGATGCGTGCCCAGGTACACTTGAATTCTACATACACAGCAGAACAGATGTGTGCTCAGATACACTTGAATTCTACATAAACAGCAGCTCAGTACACTTGAATTCGAGATAAACACCAGAACAGATGTGTGCCCAGGTCCTCTTGCATTGCAGGTGAACAGCAGTACGCACGTGTGCCCAGCTACACTTGAATTTGAGATAAACAGTGGAACGGATGCGTGCCCAGGTACACTTGAATTCTACATAAACAGCAGAACAGATATGTGTTCAGATACACTTGAATTCTACATAAACAGCAGCTCAGGTACACTTGAAATCGAGATAAACAGTGGAACGGATGCATGCCCAGGTACACTTGAATTCTACATAAACAGCAGAACAGATATGTGTTCAGATACACTTGAATTCTACATAAACAGCAGCTCAGGTACACTTGAAATCGAGATAAACAGTGGAACGGATGCATGCCCAGGTACACTTGAATTCTACATACACAGCAGAACAGATGTGTGCTCAGGTCCTCTTGCATTCGAGGGGAACAGCAGTATGCACGTGTGCCCAGGTACACTTGAATTCCAGATAAACAGTAGAACAGTACAACAGATACATGCCCAGATACCCTTGAATTCTACATAAACGGCAGCCCAGGGACACTTGAATTCGAGGTAAACAGCAATATTGCACGGGACATACTTCCACCAAAAAAGCCGACGCCGTTTATCTGAGTAAGCGTGGGAGAAATAAAAGTACCGCATGCCCAACCACTGTTTGTCTCCATTTCCTTACAATCGTGAAGCCGCCCCTGCCCAGAGCTCCAAATCTGTTTCCTGAGCGCCGGAAGCCTCCTGCTCATTTGGGAATTCTCTCTGCCTGAGATTGGCCTGTGGACCTCCAGCATCCCCGGGCGGCTCGAGGACCCTAAAACCTGTAACACAATCTATGACACGCAGGTTACGAGGATTTGCCTCCGCCAGGCTGCTGTGCACGCCCACGCCAGTAGAAATTAAACTTCGCAATACGATGGAGATCCATGAATGGGCTCTTCTCTCTGGTACGTGTCAGCGAACTCGGTGTGCCTGCGTCATGCTGGTTCGCTTCCTTGCAACAAAACAGACCATCCGGACACCTGTCTGTTTTCCTTCGAATATTCCCCCACGTTACCACGCCATTTGCAGGCAGGAACTGGGTGCCTGAGGTCAAAATAGAGAGACCTCTGACATCCCGTGGCTGTACCTGCAAATAACCCTTCCTCGGCAGTTGGTGGAGTCACACGTGTACACAGCTGTCCGTCGTCTTACAGTGGCATGAGCATAGAACAGATTTTTTCTTTTTTCTTTTTTTTGTTATATGTATTATAGCACCTGCTGGCTTTATTTCCCTCCCTTATATCATAACATTGCTTGTTGGCTTGTATCCATGGAACATGGCTTGTTGGTTTGTGTCCATGGAACATGGCTTGTTGGTTTGTGTCCACGGAACATGGCTTGTTGGTTTGTGTCCACGGAACATTGCGTGTTGGTTTGTGTCCACGGAACATTGCTTATTGGTTTGTGTCCACGGAACGTTGCTTGTTGGTTTGTGTCCACGGAACATGGCTTGTTGGTTTGTATCCACGGAACATGGCTTGTTGGTTTGTGTCCACGGAACGTTGCTTGTTGGTTTGTGTCCACGGAACATGGCTTGTTGGTTTGTATCCACGGAACATGGCTTGTTGGTTTGTGTCCACGGAACGTTGCTTGTTGGTTTGTGTCCACGGAACATGGCTTGTTGGTTTGTATCCACGGAACGTTGCTTGTTGGTTTGTGTCCACGGAACATGGCTTGTTGGTTTGTATCCACGGAACATGGCTTGTTGGTTTGTGTCCATGGAACGTTGCTTGTTGGTTTGTGTCCACGGAACGTTGCTTGTTGGTTTGTGTCCATGGAACATGGCTTGTTGGTTTGTGTTCACGGAACATTGCGTGTTGGTTTGTGTCCACGGAACATTGCTTATTGGTTTGTGTCCACGGAACGTTGCTTGTTGGTTTGTGTCCACGGAACATGGCTTGTTGGTTTGTATCCACGGAACATGGCTTGTTGGTTTGTGTCCACGGAACGTTGCTTGTTGGTTTGTGTCCACGGAACATGGCTTGTTGGTTTGTGTCCACGGAACATGGCTTGTTGGTTTGTGTCCATGGAACGTTGCTTGTTGGTTTGTGTCCACGGAACGTTGCTTGTTGGTTTGTGTCCATGGAACATGGCTTGTTGGTTTGTGTCCATGGAACATTGCTTGTTGGTTTGTGTCCATGGAACATGGCTTGTTGGTTTGTGTACTCAGAACATGGCTTGTTGGTTTGTGTCCATGGAACATGGCTTGTTGGTTTGTGTCCATGGAACATTGTTTATTGGTTTATATCCATGGAACATGGCTTGTTGGTTTGTATCCACAGAACATTGCTTGTTGGTTTGTATCCACAGAACATTGCTTGTTGGTTTGTATCCACAGAACATTGCTTGTTGGTTTGTATCCACAGAACATTGCTTGTTGGTTTGTATCCACAGAACATTGCTTGTTGGTTTGTGTCCACGGAACGTTGCTTGTTGGTTTGTGTCCACGGAACATGGCTTGTTGGTTTGTGTCCATGGAACATGGCTTGTTGGTTTGTGTCCATGGAACATGGCTTGTTGGTTTGTATCAACAGAACGTTGCTTGTTGGTTTATATCCATGGACATTGCATGTTGGTTTGTATCAACAGATTTGCATCTTCTGCCCGGCACACACACACACACACACACACACACACACACACACACACAGACACACACACACACATATGTCCACCCACTCTCCCCACTAGCGCACACACAAGAGGTATGTCCAGCACGTGATTCTCATATGCCTGATTTCACAGGGGGGCTGGAGGCAAACCTCGCCGCCTCCAGCCTGTACAGACGGAATCACGACAAATTGTATAAATATGTGCAAATTGTCCAAATCATGTCACGTGCGCCGGCCTCCTCCCCAAGCGGGCAGAATATGCTTCAGCGGAAGGTCAGGGCAGGGCTTGGTCTGAATTCAATTGAGGTAATTACGTTCAATTTGCTTAAATTTATCACGGAGAAACGCCCATCTGTTGATCTCAATCGTATTAAGAAGTTTATTTTCCACCGGGACCGGACTCCACGGCCTCACGGAGAGGAAACCTCTTCTAGGGGTATGTCCTTCTGTCTCCTGCTTGATTCCAGGTCCTGCCGGCAGCCCCGGGAATGCCGTGATGGGCCCCCCCACCCCAAGACATATCTTCTGACTCTCCCTAACCACCTGCAGGGCCCGGAATTACCCCCAGATAAGCATGAGGATTTCCGTGCTTAGGGAATAGTTGACCGGCTCTTTGCAGGTGCGGTTTGCCGATGCCAGTGAGCGAACAGACCCTGGGGTTTCACCCCAAAAGATCGTTCTGTGGTTTCTCTACCGTGATTCAACAGCTGAGGATGGGCTCAGGCACAGACAACCAAAACGGTAAAGAGACAACTGAGAGCCGGATCACGGCTCTGCCCCAGACACCCACCCCGCAACCCCGTGAACCCCCAAAGTCAGCTCTACCAGACACTCTCCTCATTTCTGAGAAGACGGAACTGGGGCTCATGCATTTTGAGGTTGCCTCTGGCATGCCAGCCTCATGAGGGTGAGCGTCCCCTAAATGGCCCATGATCTCTTGTGACAGTGACAACTGTCCGTGAAGGAGAAGGACAGGCTGACTTGCACCCTGAGTGCCCCAAGGATGGAGGGGGTTCCCCGGAGCAGGTACCATGCCTCGCTCTTTGCAGACAAGGAGGGGGCGGCTCTGAGACCCACAGGAGGTACAAGTGAGTGGGTGTGAGGCCGAACTGAACCTCCCCAGGAAGGGAGGGAAAAGCAGGTGGCCGATATCTGCAGGGTCCTCTTGTACCTGAAATTCCAAAACTTAAGACTCTTCAGAATAACAGCAGCAGCAGATACAAGAGATGCATGAGGGTTCTGGAGAGTTTCTGTCTGTCTATTACCCATCTATCATCTATCGACCTATGGATCTATTTATCTATAATCTATCTAACATCTATCATCTATCAATCATCTATCATCTGCTATATATCCCTCATCTATCTATCATCCATCCATCTAGCCATCTATCTATATATGTATTTATCTATTGAATCTATCATCTATGTATCAATTATCTATCTATCATCTATCCCTGTAGCTATCTATCTATCCATCTATCTATCCATCCATCTAATGTATTATCTATCTATGGATTTACCTATTGAATCTATAGTGTAGGTATCAATTATCTACCTATCATCTATCTGTCTGGCTAGCTAGCTGTCTACGTATCTATCATCTCTCTACTATCTATCATCTACTATATATCCATCATCTATCATCCATCCATCCATCTATCCATCTATCTATATGTGTATTTATCTATTGAATCTATAACCTATATATCAATTATCTATCTATCTGTCATCTATCCCTGTAGCTACTTATCCACCTACCTACCTACTGATCCATCTATCTATCTATTCATCTGTCTATCCATCTAATGTATTATCTATCTATTGAATCGATAATCTGTGTATCAATTATCTACCTATCATCTAGCTAGTTAGCTAGCTGTCTATCTACCTATAATCTCTCTACTATTGTCTACTATATATCCATAATCTATTATCCATCCATCTATCCATCTATCTATATATTTATCTATCGAATCTATAATCTATATATCAATTATCTATCTATCATCTATCCCTGTAGCTATCAATCAGTCTATCTACCTATCTATTCATCTATCCATGTAATGTATTATCTATCTATTCGTCTATCCATCTAATGTATTATCTATTTCTCTATTGAATCTGTAATCTGTGTATCAATTATCTACCTATCATCTATCTGTCTAGGTAGCTAGTTGTCTATCTACCTATCATCTCTCTACTATCATCTACTATATATCCATCATCTATCTATTATCCATCCATCTATCCATCTATCTATATATGTATTTATCTAGCGAATCTATAGTCTATGTATCAATTATCTGCCTATCATATATCTCTGTATCTATCTATCTAGCTAGCTAGCTAGCTACCTATCTATCTATCTAGCTCTCTATATATCTGTCTATATCTCTGTCGTTCTGATATCTCTATATATATCTCTATATATCTGTCTATATATCTCTCTATATATCTGTCATATATTTATCTATCTCTATCATTTATGTAATCTAACTGATCTATTCCTACGTATTAATAATATATTTGTTATCTATCATTTATTTACCTATATCATTTCTTTAATTGTTCTAATTTATCTATTTTCTGTTAATTATATATCTACCATCTATGTCGTTCTAACAGTTATCTATTTCTATCACGTGTTTAACCTGTCTAGTTTCTTTCTTGCCATCTGTAATATGTCTATCGTCTATCTATATATCCTTCTTTTCTTTTTTTGAGACAGAGTCTTATTCTGTCACCCAAGCCGGAGTGCAGTGGCACGATCTCAGCTCACTGCAACCTCCACCTCCCAGGTTCAAGCGATTCTCTTGCCTCAGCCTCCCGAGTAGCTGGGACTATAGGCCCAGCCAATTTCTTACAGACCACCACGCCCAGCCAATTTTGGTATTTTTAGTAGAGACGGGTTTTCATCATGCTGGCCAGGCTGGTCTCGAACTCCTGACCTCAGGTGATCTGCCCGCCTCGGCCTCCCAAAGCGCTGGGATTACTGATGTGAACCGCTGCACCCAATCTATCTATATACCTTTTTATCTCTCTCTCCACACACACACACGCACACATCATGGTTTTTGTAAGCGTCTGGAGAATCCGTCTAATCATCTCCTCTCCCATTTCAATTTGGGAGTAATAGTCGCTTAAACACTTCAGATTTTTTGGAATGTCTATTTTTCGAAGCCGAGATCTAAAACCCTGGAGGTCAGATTTTCCAGATCTACTGCTTTGCGGACTGGTGTGAAAACGTCATCTGGTGACAAGGCTGACCCAGGTGGCCTCTGCCTTAACATCAAACGCCGTGAACATGCTTCAGGCTCCGGTTTTTTTGTGCCGTTTTTTTTTTTGTTTTTTTGTTTTTTTTTTTTTCTCCCTCCCGGAAAGGTCAGATAGAGTCACTCTTAAAATGCACTTGTATATTTTTCATTGTTTGGACAAGAAATTGGGAACAGGTTCAGGCTGCTCCAGAAAAATGTGTAAGCTTATGTTTGAACAGAGGTTTATTAAAAAATAAATAAATAAATAAATAAATAAAAAACGAGGAAAAGTTGTGCAAGGTTTATTAAAAGAAAGAAAAAACAAACAAGGAAAAAAAACAGGTTTATTTAAAAAAAAAAAACAAGGAAAAGTCGTGCAAGGTTTATTTAAAAAAAAACAAGGGAAATAGGTTTGTTAAAAAAAAAAAAGGAAAAGTCGTGCAAGGTTTATTTAAAAATAAACAAGGGAAAAAAAGAGGTTTATTTAAAAAAAAAACAAGGAAAAGTCGTGCAAGGTTTATTAAAAAAAAAGGGAAAAAAGAGGTTTATTTTTTAAAAAAAGAAAAACAAGGGAAAGTTGTGAAAGATTTATTAAAAAAACAAGGGGAAAAAAAGAGATTTATTTAAAAAAAAAAACAAGGAAAAGTCATGCAAGGTTTATTTTTAAAAAAAAGGGAAAAAAGAGGTTTATTTAAAACAAAAAGAAAAACAAGGAAAAGTCGTGCAAGGTTTATTAAAAAAACAAGGGGAAAAAAGAGATCTATTTAAAAAAAAACAAGGAAAAGTCGTGCAAGGTTTATTTAAAAAAACAAGAGAAAAAAAGAGGTTTATTAAAAAAAAAACAAGGAAAAGTCGTGCAAGGTTTATTTTAAAAAAACAAGGGAAAAAAAGAGGTTTATTTAAAAAAAAAGAAAAACAAGGAAAAGTCGTGCAAGGTTTATTTAAAAATAAACAAGGGGAAAAAAGAGGTTTATTTAAAAAAAAAACAAGGAAAAGTCGTGCAAGGTTTGTTAAAAAAAAGGGAAAAAAAGAGGTTTATTTAAAAAAAAAAGAAAAACAAGGGAAAGTTGTGCAAGGTTTATTAAAAAAACAAGGGGAAAAAAAGAGATTTATTTAAAAAAACAAGGAAAAGTCATGCAAGGTTTATTTTTTAAAAAAAAGGGAAAAAAGAGGTTTATTTAAAACAAAAAGAAAAACAAGGAAAAGTCGTGCAAGGTTTATTAAAAAAACAAGAGGAAAAAAAGAGATTTATTTAAAAAAAAACAAGGAAAAGTCGTGCAAGGTTTATTTAAAAAAAACAAGAGAAAAAAAGAGGTTTATTTAAAAAAAACAAGGAAAAGTCGTGCAAGGTTTATTTTAAAAAAACAAGGGAAAAAAAGAGGTTTATTTAAAAAAAAAGAAAAACAAGGAAAAGTCGTGCAAGGTTTATTTAAAAATAAACAAGGGAAAAAAAGGTTTATTTAAAAAAAAAACAAGGAAAAGTCGTGCAAGGTTTATTTTAAAAAAAGGGAAAAAAAGAGATTTATTTAAAAAAAAACAAGGAAAAGTCGTGCAAGGTTTATTTAAAAATAAACAAGGGAAAAAAAGAAGTTTATTAAAAAAAAAAAGTCTGCCGCGCAGCACCTGCTGAGCGCCGGTGTTGCAAAGTGGACACTTAGCACCTCGTTCTCTTCCCCGGGTCATCGGGGAGACCCGTGCCCCACACTCCTCTCCTCTCAGCTGCAGATGTGTAAAAGCGACTGAGATGGTTTCTTTTAGAAGTGCATTAAAAAGGACTGTAAAAGCACTTGTCCTAACATGCAGATTTGTTGATCTGGACCCTCAGGCAAAACCCAGTGTGGGACTGTGACTCACACACATCCCTCATGGGCGGCCCCCAGCCTGCAATCAACACGCTCGCTTTCCTGCAGACACCTGCCAGGGAGAAAAACCCAAGATGCCAAGAGGCTGCTCATGGATTCCCCCACGGAGTCACTTAAGAAAAGCAAAGGGGCCGGGCGCGGTGGCTCACGCCTGTCATCCCAGCACTTTGGGAGGCCGAGGCAGGTGGATCCCCTGAGGTCAGGAGTTCGAGACCAGCCTGACCGACGTAGTGAAACCCCGTCTCTACTAAAAATACAAAACTTACCTGGGCGAGGTGGCGGTGCCTGTCATCCCAGCTACTTGGGAGGCTGAGGCAGGAGAATCGCTTGAACCCGGGAGGCGGCGGTTGCAGTGAGCTGAGATCGTACCACTGTGCTCCAGCCTGGATGACAGAGCGACACTTTGTCTCAAATATAAGTAAATAAATAAATGAATACATAAACAACAAATAAAATTTAAATTTAAATTAAAAGAGGGGCAGCACAGTGGCTCAGGCCTGTAATCCCAGGACTTTGGGAGGCGGACGAAGACAGATCGCCTGAGCTCATGAGTTCGAGACCAGCCTGGGCAACATGGCAAACCCCCTGTCTCTATAGAAAGTACAAAAATGAGCTGGGCGTGGTGGTGCGTACCTGTAGTCCTAGCTACTTGGGAGGCTGTGGTGGGAGGATCGTTTGAGCCCAGTAGGCAGAGGTTGTAGTAAGCTGAGGTGATACTCCAGCCTGGGTGATATAGCCAGACCCTGTCTCAAAAATAAAAAAATAAAAAAATATATAACATGAATAAAAAAGGGGGTGATCAGGCCATGGAAGCACCTTTCTCATGAATGGGCTTAAGATCCTTATCAAAGAGGCCATGCCTGGCTAAGTTTTGTGTTTTTAGAAGAGATGGGGTTTCACCATGTTGGTCAGGCTGGTCTCGAACTCCTGACCTCAGGTGATCCGCCCGCCTCGGCCTCCCAAAGTGCTGGGATGACGGGCGTGAGCCACTGCGCCTGGGTAGCCCTTAATTTTAGGTCCAGAAGGCCCAGAAGTTGCCATTCCTTCGGTTTTACTACTTATTCTCTGAATAGCCACTGAACAATCACCCACCTTCTAGAAAGTTCTGCTGTCTCCTCTGTAAAATACCTTCCTCTTACTGTCTGAGGATCAAGCTGCATTTTAACACAAACACACTATCTAAATATTGCATATTTCTCTTCATAAAATAAAGGTGGGAGGATCACTTGAGCCCAGGAGTTTGAGACCAGCCTGGGCAACACAGCAAGACCCCATCTCTACAATTTTTTTTTTTTAAATTACTGGGGCATGGCGGTGCTCTGAGCAACATAGTGAGACCCCTTGTCTTCAAAACATGTTTAAAAAATAAAAATTAAAATTTAATAGGGCATGGTGGCATGCTCCTGTGGTCTCGGCTACTTGGGAGGCTGAGGTGGGAGAAGCCTGAGCCCAGGAGTTTGAGACTAGCCTGGACAACATAGCAAGACCCCATCTCTACATTTTTTTTTTTTAATTACTGGGGCACGGTGGTGCTCTGGGCAACATAGTGAAATCCCCTGTCTCCAAAACATGTTTAAAAATTAATAGGGTATGGTGGCACGCTCCTGTGGTCTCGACTACTTGGGAGGCTGGGTTGGGAGAAGCCTGAGCCCAGGAGTTTGAGACTAGCCTGGACAACATAGCAAGACCCCATCTCTACAATTTTTTTTTTAATTACTGGGGCATGGTGGTGCTCTGGGCAACATAGTGAAACCCCCTGTCTCCAAAACATGTTTAAAAATTAATAGGGTATGGTGGCATGCTCCTGTGGTCTCAGCTACTTGGGAGGCTGAGGTGGGAGAAGGCTGAGCCCAGGAGTTTGAGACTAGCCTGGACAACATAGCAAGACTCCATCTCTACAAAATTTTTTTTAAATTAATAGAGCACGGTGGTGCTCTGGGCAACATAGTGAGACCCCTGTCTCCAAAACATGTTTAAAAATTAATAGGGCATGGTGGCATGCTCCTGTGGTCTCGGCTACTTGGGAGGCTGAGGTGGGAGAAGCTTCAGCCCAGGAGTTTGAGACCAGCCTGGGCAACATAGCAAGACCCCATCTCTACAATTTTTTTTTTTAAATTACTGGGGCATGGCGGTGCTCTGAGCAACATAGTGAGACCCCTTGTCTTCAAAACATGTTTAAAAAATAAAAATTAAAATTAATAGGGTATGGTGGCACACTCCTGTGGTCTCGGCTACTTGGGAGGCTGAGGTGGGAGAAGCCTGAGCCCAGGAGTTTGAGACTAGCCTGGGCAACATAGCAAGACCCCATCTCTACAATTTTTTTTTAAAAAAAATTACTGGGGCATGGTGGTGCTCTGGGCAACATAGTGAAATCCCCTGTCTCCAAAACATGTTTAAAAATTAATAGGGTATGGTGGCACGCTCCTGTGGTCTCGACTACTTGGGAGGCTGGGTTGGGAGAAGGCTGAGCCCAGGAGTTTGAGACGAGCCTGGACAACATAGCAAGACCCCATCTCTACAATTTTTTTTTTTTAATTACTGGGGCATGGTGGTGCTCTTGGCAACATAGTGAGACCCCTGTCTCCAAAACATGTTTAAAAATTAATAGGGCATGGTGGCATGCTCCTGTGGTCTCGGCTACTTGGGAGGCTGACGTGGGAGAAGCTTAAGCCCAGGAGTTTGAGACCAGCCTGGACAACATAGCAAGACCCCATCTCTACAATTTTTTTTTAAATTACTGGGGCACAGTGGTGCTCTGGACAACATAGTGAGTCCCCTGTCTCCAAAACATGTTTAAAAATTAATAGGGCATGGTGGCACGCTCCTGTGGTCTCGGCTACTTGGGAGGCCGGGGTGGGAGGATCGCTTGAGCCCAGGAACTTGAGGTTGCAGCGAGCTATGATTGCTCCATTGCACTGCAGTCTGGGTGACAGAGCAAGATTGTCTCTCAACACGAGAAAGAGAGAAACAGCTGTGGACAAAGGCAGGAAGCCCCTCTGCAAAGGCAAAGTCGAGGGATGGGGTCATGTTGGGGGAGATGGAGAGGAAGGGAGGAGAGGTCCTTCCTTCTGGGGGCTGTTGATGCTTCCTTCTGTCCTCCCTCCCCTGCTCCTGCTCCCACCTCCCTGATTTTGGCAGAACTCAACCATGAGTTGCCAAAGTGCCATTTTCCTCCTCCTCAGCTCTGACAACGACCTTCTGCAAAACCACCAGAGTCATCTCTTTTCTTCCAAAAGATGCCCTGGAATTGGAGCACAGAGAAAATAGCTTCCCGGGGAGCTCTCTCCTCTCTCTCTCTCTTTCTCTCTCTCTCTCTTTCTTTCCGATCACAGCAGCTGTGGGGCCGCCCGTCACAGGAGGCCCCATCACTTCCCTTCATCAGTTTCCAGCAATCAGCTTGGAAAATTGACCCACATGTGGGAGCGCCAAGCGGGATGCGGGGTGAGGGCTGGGACACAGGCCATGGCGAGGGTACTGTCTGGCTGCAATTATGTACACGCTGCGGGAATCCTGGGGGTGCTTTGGGGACCTATTGCACTTCGGTTCTTTATAATTGCACGCTCGGAAATTACTCACCCTGCGATGGCTGGGGGCCCTCTGGGTTCAGCCTCTGCCCACATGTTCCCCGAGGAGGAAGGGCCGTAGCCTTGGCAGCCTTGCAGCATCTCCGCTCTGTTTATTGGTTTATTTATTGTTATTTATTGAGTTTTGAGACGGAGTCTCGCTCTGTCGCCCAGGCTGGAGTGCGGTGGTGCGATCTCAGCTCAGGGCAACCTCCGCCTCCCGGGTTCAAGTGATTCTCCTGCCTCAGCCTCCCAAATAGCTGGGTTGACAGGCACCTGCCACCACGTCTGGCTAATTTTTTGTATTTTTTTTTTTCTTTGGTAGAGATGGGTTTCACTGTCTTAGCCAGGATGGTCTCGATCTCTTGACCTCGTGATCCACCCGCCTCGGCCTCCCAAACTGCTGCGATGACAGGTGTGAGCCACTGCACCTGGCCTATTTATTTATTTTTGAGATGGAGTCTCGTTGTCTCACCCAGGCTGGAGGGCAGTGGCGTGATTTTGGCTCAGTGCAACCTCCACCTCCCGGGTTCAAGTGATTCTCCTGCCTCAGCCTCCCGAGTAGCTGGGTCGACAGGCACCCACCACCACACAAGGCTAAGTTTTTGTATTTTTAGTAGAGACGAGGGTTCCCCATGTTGGCCAGGCTTGTCTCGAACTCCTGACCTCAAGTGATCCACCCACCTCAGCCTCCCAAAGTGCTGGGATGACAGGCGTGAGCCGCCACGCCCGGCCCAGTCTGTGGTTTTTTGGGGCCTGTTTTTTTTCACAGAGTGCTACCTTTTCAGGTTCATGCATATTGTAGCCTGTCTCAGAGCATCACTCCTTTACTGTTTTTATTTTATTTTATATTTATTTATAAATAAATACTAATATACCTCGAGGAGCTGGGATTACAGGTGCCCACCACCACGCCAGGCTAATTTTTGTATTTTTAGTAGAGATGGGGCTTCACCATGTTGGTCAGGCTGGTCTCGAACTCCTGACTTCAAATGACCCACCTGCCTTGGGCTCTCAAAGTGCCGGGATTACAGGCATGTGAGCCACTGCGCCCAGCCCTTCGTTGTGATGGTTTTTTTTTTTTGGAACAGAGTCTCGCTCTGCCGCCCAGGCTGGAGTGCAGTGGCCGGATCTCAGCTCACTGCAAGCTCCGTCTCCCGGGTTCACGCCATTCTCCGGCCTCAGCCTCCCGAGTAGTTGGGACAACAGGCGCCTGCCACCTCGCCCGGCTAGTTTTTTGTATTTTTTAGTAGAGACGGGGTTTCACCGTGTTAGCCAGGATGGTCTCGATCTCCTGACCTTGAGATCCGCCCGTCTCGGCCTCCCAAAGTGCTGGGATTACAGGCTTGAGCCACCGCGCCTGGCCGTTGTGATGAGTTTTAAGGTCATCCTAAAGAGATCCTGTGGGCCAGTTATAGAGACAGTGGCTGGTGCTTTTTGAGGGGGATTCTGGTATTTAAAAATCCTGAGGGTGCCCTGAAGGTGGATCACCTGAAATCAGGAGTTCAAGACCAGCCTGGCCAACACGGTGAAACCCCGTCTCTACTAAAAATACAAAAATTAGCCAGACGTGTTGGTGGATGCCTGTAATCCCAGCTACTCGGGAGGCTGAGGCAGGAGAATCGCTTGAACCCAGGAGGCGGAGGTTGCAGGGAGCCGAGATTGGCCTTAAGCATTCCAGCCTGGGCAACAGAGCAAGACTCCGTATCAAAAAAGAAAAATTAGCCAGATGTGGTGGTGGGTACTTGTAATCTGAGCTACTCAGGAGGCTGAGGCAGGAGAATCATTTGAACCCGGGAGGCGGAGGTTGCAGTGAGCCAAGATTGCACCATTGCACTCCAGGCTGGGTAACAAGAGTGAAACTGTCTTAAAAAAAAAAAAAAAGAAAATGGTACATACAGCTGGGTGCGGTGGCTCACACCTGTCATCCCAGGCCTCTGGGAGGCTGAGGCGGGCGTATCACCTGAGGTCAGGAGTTCAAGACCAGCCTGGCCAACATGGTGAAACCCTGTCTCTACTAAAAATAGAAGAATTAGCCAGGTGTGGTGATAGGCGCCTGTAATCCCAGCTACTCAGGAGGCTGAGGCAGGAGAACCATTTGAACCCGGGAGGCAGAGGTTGCAGTGACCTGAGATCACACCACTGCACTCCAGCCTGGGTGACAGAGTGAGACTCAGTCACACACACACACACACACACACACACACACAAAGGTCCTGAGGGCATCTCCTCCCACGAAATGCTACCTGTTCATTTCTGCGTGTCTTGTACCCTTAAAGTAAAGGTCGTGTCTTATCCTCAGGTGTATATCCATGCACCGGGCTGGAGGAAGGAGGAAGTGGAAACCGTACCTGGTTGTAACGTGGGTTAATCTCCATCTCTCGAGCTGACCAGCCAGGTGAATTTGCCGCACGTCACTTTGGAAAAAGCTGGGCCTGTCTGCTGAGCAAACTGGAAGAGAAATATCAAAGCCAGATTGGGCAGGCTCATGCCTCCCATGGCGAACACGGAAGAAAATGCCGTAGGTTATGTCTTTATCTCGTTATTGACGTATTTGTGTGAATTATGTCACTGACATACTTTGAAATACATAGCTTTGCCACGAGAAAGAAAGAAAGCACGTCGTTTGCAGCAAGCTGGAGGCAGCTGGGGAGATGACCCTAATATCATCATCACAGGAACAGAAGAACAAATCCTGCATGTTCTCACCTTGTAAGTGGGAGCTCAGCGTTGGGTATACGTGGATATAAACGCAGGCATAGCACAAACTGGGGGGCTAGAAGAAGACAGGGAGGGAGGGAGGAAGGGAGGGAGGCTAGGGTTGAAAATCTCAAATGACCACGAAGCCTTATTGAGCAAATGCAATGTATGTGGTGTGTCCGGCCGGGTGAGGAGGCTCACACCTGTAATCTCAGCACTTTAAGGGGTTGTAGCAGGTGGACACAGCTTGAGCCCAGGAGCTGGAGACCTTGTGCTCCTTGAGACACGGCAAGACCTCATCTTTACAAAATTAAAAAAAAAAAAATTAGCCGGGTGTGGTGATGCACAGCTGTAATCCTTGGGAAATTCCAAATTACAAATCCTTGTAAAACTTGGGAAACTGAGGTGCGAGGGTGGCTTGAACCCGGGAGTCGGAGGTTGCGGCGAGCCGAGATTGCACCACTGCCCTGCCTCCTGGGTGACGAGAGCGGGATTTTGTCTCAAAATAAATAAAGAAATGAATGAAATACCAACATTGTTATATACAATATATACGCAGTTTTCCAGGGACAAATGGACTGTTGTAAAAAAAAAAAGCTTAAGTGTTAAAAAAAAAAAAAGCGGGGGGGAACCATTAGAGGATTTTGTCAATGACTTATGGAGACTGGCTTGGCGATTACCGTTGAAAGGAAAGACTGTCGTCCGAGACTCTCGGTGATACGGACACGGACCCCTAAGAGGAAAACATTTATTTTCAATGTTTAAATCGTTATTAAACAAGACACGTACTGCAAACATTTCTTGGAAACGAGCGACGTGAACCAGTCGTTGGCCGCCT
The DNA here is from genome assembly GCF_049350105.2 of Macaca mulatta. Lineage (NCBI taxonomy): Eukaryota > Metazoa > Chordata > Mammalia > Primates > Cercopithecidae > Macaca > Macaca mulatta. The sequence continues at coordinate 708,915 of NC_133426.1, read as the reverse complement.
GGAGAGCCCCAGATGTAAACCATTACATTATCTGAGAATTAAACTGTTTTCACGTTTCCAGTTTCACCCATCAGGAAGGCATTTGATGTGAAAGTGTAATTGGCTGACATCATTTTTGGGGAAATGCACAGCGTGCCGTGGACGAATTAAGTCACCGGAAAGAATGTATGGGGTGCGTGGCGTCCTTGCAGGTTTCCCGGACCTGGGGCAAAGTCCCCGCTATCAGTGGGCACCCACAGGCGTGTGGATACTCCACCCACCAGAGGCTCCAGCACGGTTTACCCACCAGAAGCTCCAGCGTGGTCCACCCACCAAATGCTCCACCAGATTCTCCACCATGGTCCACTCACCAGAAACTCCACCATGGTCCACCCACCAGAAGCTCCACCATGGTCCACCCACAAGAAACTCCACCATGGTCCACTCATCAGAAGCTCCACCCTGGTCTACCCACCAGAACCTCCACCATGGCCCACCCACCAGAAGCTCCACCCTGGTCTACCCACCAGAAGCTCCACCATGGTCCACCCACCAGAACCTCCACCATGGTCCACCCACCAGAAGCTCCACCCTGGTCCACCCACAAGAAGCTCCAGCATGGTCCACCCACCAGAGGCTCCAGCATGGTTTACCCACCAGAGGCTTCAGCACAATTTACCCACCAGAAACTCAGAAGCTCCACCAGATTCTCCACTATGGTCCACCCACCAGAAACTCCACCAGATTCTCCACCATGGTTCACCCACCAGAACCTCCACCACGGTCCACCCACCAGAAGCTCCAGCATGATTTACCCAAAAGAACCTCCACCATGGTCCACACACCAGAAGCTTCAGCATGGTTTACCCACCACAAGTTCTAGCACAGTTTACACACCAGAAGCTCCAGCTGGTCCACCGACCAGAAGCTCCAGCATGGTCCACCCACCAGAAGCTCCAGCTGGTCCACCCACCAGAAGCTCCAACTTCGTCTAAAAAGTTGATGCTATGTGCCATGTTTGCTTTCTTTTTCTGGGAGATGCAGGTTGCAGTGAGCCAAGATTGCACCACTGTACTCTAGCCTGAGCAACAGAGGCAGACTCCATCTCAAACAAACAAATAAATACAACAAAAACAAACAAACAAACAGAAACACTTCTATTTTAGGTCCAGGGATACTGTGTGGGTTTGTTATATAGGGGAACTCATGTCATAGGGGTTTGCTGTACAGATTATTTTGTCACCCAGGTACTAAGCTTTGTAGCCAATAGGTTACTTTTTTTCTGATCCTTTCCCTCCTCCCAACCCACTCCTTTAAAGAAAGTGTGCCACAAATGAGTGGAATACTATGCAGCCATGAAAAAGGACGAAAGCATATCCTTTGCAGACACAGATGAAATTGGAGGCCATTATGCTTAGCAAACCAATGCAGGAACAGAAAACTAAATACCACATGTTTTCATTGAAAAGTGGGAGCCAGCCAGGCATGGTGGCTTATGCCTGTAATTCCAGCACAGATGGGAGGCCGAGGTGGGTGGATTACTTAAGGTCAGGAGTTTGAGACCAGCTTGGCCAACATGATGAAACCTCATTTCTACTAAAAATACAAAAATTAGCCAGGCATGGTGGTGTGTGCCTGTAACCCCGGATACTCGGGGGGCTGAGGCAGGAGAACCACTTGAACCCGGGAGGTGGAGTTTGCAGTGAGCCGAGATAACATCAATGCTGGCCCCAAAGATGGCCACATCCTAATCCCCATGTGACAGACAGAATAATGGCCCCAAAGATGTCCATGTCCTAATCCCATGTGGCAGACAGAATAATGGCCCCGAAGATATCCACATCCTAATCCCATGTGGCAGACAGAATAATGGCCCCAAAGATGTCCATGTCCTAATCCCCATGTGGCAAACAGAATAATGGCCCCAAAGATGTCCACATGCTAATCCCATGTGGCAGAAGAAGAAGGAGGAGGAGGAGGAGGAGAAGGAGAGGAGGAAGAGGGAGAAGAGGGAGAAGAAGGAGAAGAAGCAGACGAGGAAGAGGAGGAAGAGAAAGAAGAGGAAGAAGAGGAGGAGGAGGAGAAGGAGAAGGAGAGGAGCAAGAGGGAGAAGAGGGAGAAGAAGGAGAAGAAGCAGAGGAGGAAGAGGAGGAAGAGAAAGAAGAAGAAGAAGAATGGCCCCAAAGATGTCAGCATCCTAATCCCGTGTGGCAGAAGAAGAAGAAGGAGGAGGAGGAGGAGGTGAAGGAGAAGGAGAAGGAGAGGAGGAAGAGGAAGAAGAAGGAGAAGAAGCAGAGGAGGAAGAGGAGGAAGAGAAAGAAGAGAAAGAAGAGGATGAAGAGAAAGAAGAGGAAGAGAAGGAAGAGGAAGAGAAGAGGAAGAAGAAAGAAGAGAAAGAAAGGAGAAGAAGCAGAGGAGGAAGAGGAGGAAGAGAAAGAAGAGGAAGAAGAAGAAAGAGAAGGAGAAGGAGAAGAAGAAGAAAAGAAGGAAGAGGAGGAGGAGGAGCGGGAGGAGCGGGAGGAGAGGAAGAGGGGGAGGAGAAGAAGAAAGAGGGTGTGCTCATATGGAAATTTTCTTCTAGCACCCAATAGTTAAAATGCATGCAAAACCTGTAATCACAGAGAGGGTCCTGATGATGGTTTTTAAACATGTCATTCATTTAGGAGAAACCACTCATGTCTTTTCTTTTCTAGATGTAATGCCAAGTACCCATGTTTCCTGTACAGATAGAATTTCATTTACTATTTATTCAATTCCCTCAAAGAGCAGGGTGAAATAGTTTCCTTTTCTAGTCTGGGGGGAAATGGGTTATTATTCATGGGGGTTTTGTTAAGAGAATTGTAAATGATTTCTTCCCTGTCATCTGTCCAAAGAGCTTAAGGGGGAATTTTATTAGAACCAAAGCATGTATTAAAAAGAGTCTCAGCAGGGCATAGTGGCTCACATCTGTAACCCCAGCACTTTGAGAGGCCGAGATGGGTGGATCACCTGAGGTCAGGAGTTCAAGACCATCCTGGCCAAGATGGTGAAACCCTGTCTCTACTAAAAATACAAAAATTAGCCTACCGTGTTGGCAGGTGCCTGTCATCCCATCTACTCGGAAGGCTGAGGCAGAGAATTGCTTGAACCCGGGAGGCAGAGGTTGCAGTGAGTCGAGATCGCACCACTGCACTCCAGCCTGGGCAACAGAGTGAGACTCTGTCTTAAAAAAAAAAAGAGAGTCTCTAAAATCTTCATTGAAAATTCATTTCGTCTCAACACATCATTTATTTTACAAATGTATTCTTCATGGGTGGCATATGAATTTGTAATGTGATACAGCAATTTTGAAATTTACTTTTAAAAAGTTTTAAATAAGAAGGAAATACTTTCTAGGTAAATTTAATTGTGTATGGAAGACCTAATGGGTGAGAATCTGCCTTGAAAGCTGGAGACACGTCAATAAATAAGAATAAACAATTAGAATAAATAAAAGTAACAAGAACTCTGCCCTCTAAAGCTTCTATCCTGCTTGGAGGAACTGAGAAAAAGCAGAAAATCATGGCCAAACATGATCTCAGGTAATGCAGGCAGGGAGCTGCCTGGTAAGTGTGGGAAGCCCCATGGGAACGCTGAAGAACAAGAAGCTGAAGAAGAAGAAGAAGCTTGTTACTAGGAGAATTCTAAGAATAAGAAAGGAGGACAACAAAGTGATTTCACCAAAGATGCCCAAGTTCTAATTCTCCTGGGGTGAACAGAATAATAGCCCCAAAGATATCCATGTCCTAATCCCCATATGGTAGACAGAATGATGGCCCCAAAGATGTCCACGTCCTAATCCCATGTGGCAGACAGAATAATGGTCCCAAAGATGTCCACATCCTAATCCCATGTGGGAGACAAAATAATAGCCCCAAAGATGTCCACGTCCTAATCCCATGTGGCAGAAGGAATAGTGGCCTCAAAGATGTCCACATCATAATTCCCAAGTGGTAGACAGAATAATGGCCTCAAAGATGTCCACGTCCTAATCTCATGTGGGAGACAGAATAATGGCCCCAAAGATGTCACATCCTAATCCCATGTGGTAGACAAAACAATGGCCCCAAGATGCTCACGTCCTAATCCCATGTGGGAGACAGAATAATGGCCCCAAAAATGCTCACATCCTAATCCCATGTGATACACAGAATAATGGCCCCAAAGATGTCCATGTCCTAATCCCATGTGGTAGACAGAATAATGGCCCCAAAGATGCTCACGTCCTAATCCCACGTGGGAGACAGAATAATGGCCCCAAAGATGCTCACGTCCTAATCCCATGTGGTAGACAGAATAATGGCCCCAAAGATGCTCACGTCCTAATCCCATGTGGTAGACAGAATAATGGCCCCAAAGATGCTCACGTCCTAATCCCATGTGGTAGACAGAATAATGGCCCCAAAGATGCTCACGTCCTAATCCCATGTGGTAGACAGAATAATGGCCCCAAAGATGCTCACGTCCTAATCCCATGTGGTAGACAGAATAATGGCCCCAAAGATGTTCACATCCTAATCTTCATGTGGTACAGAGAATAATGGCCCCAAAGATGTCCATGTCCTAATCCCAAGTGGTAGACAGAATAATGGCCCCAAAGATGTCCATGTCCTAATCCTAGGTAGTAGACAGAATAATGGCCCCAAGGATGTCTACATCCCAATCCCCATGTGGTTGAAAGAGTAAGCACCCCCTGCCGCCCCCAAAAACGTCCACGTCCTCGTTCCAGAAGTCTGTAAAAATCTGTCATGGCTAAAAAGATTTTGCAGATGTGACCAGTTTAAGAATCATGAGATGAAATGACCCTGGATTATCCAAGTGGGTCTAAGGTCATCTTAGGGTCTTTGTAAGAGGGAGGCAGGGGAGCCAGAGCCAGAGGAGGTGATGTAAGGATGAAAGCAAAGGTCAGAGTCACAGAAAGATTAGAAGATGCTGCATTATTGGCTTTGAAGGTCGAGGAAGGGTCCAGCAGCCAAGGAATACTCTAGAAACATTCCTCTAGAAGCAGGAATTGGCAAGGAAACGGATTCTCCCCCTAGAACTTGTATCAGGAGAGAAGCTTTGCTGACACCTTGGTTTTAGGTCACTGAGACCCAGGGTGGGCTTCGAACCTACAACACTGTAAGACAATACATTTGTGTCACTTTAAGCCAATATGAATGTGATCATTGGTGACGGTGGCCACAGGACACTCAGAGAAGGAGTAATGTGCTGGAGGTCTGTAGCAGGAATGAATTTGGCTTGACTGGGGAGACGCCAAAGGAGGCAGCAAAGAAGAATCAGCAAAGGCTAAATGTGACTCCTTGTTTTAGAAGAACCCCCTTCAGAAGAAGAATCAATACAGGAAAGGCCGAACTCAACTTTGTCTTCTTTTCTCTGCCAGACATAATTTACGTTCTTTTATTGGAACCGCAGAGTCCCAGTTGGAGCAAGTGGCTAGGGACAGAGTTACAAAGAAGCCATAGGGAAGTGGTCAGATTGTATTCTGACTTTGATGTGACATCATTGGAGGGTTTTGAGTGGCATGAGGGATGTCTTAGTCAGCTCGGTTGCCATAACAAAAAATCATAGACGGGGTGGCTTAAGTAACAGCCATTGATTTCTCCCAGTTCTGGAGACAGAGAAGTCCGAGATCAAGGCATAGCAGATTTATTGTCTGGTGGGGGTCCTCTTGCTTGTTCATAGATGGTGCCTTCAGAGAGAAAGAGAGAGAGAGAGAGAGAGAGAGCTTTTGTGTCTCTTGCACTTCTCTTAAGGATACTAATCCCATCATGAAGGTCCCATCCTCATGACCTCATCTAAACCTCATCACCTCCAGAGACTTCACCTCCTAATATCATCCCGTTGGAGATTAGGGCTTCAATATGGTGCATTTTGGAGGGACATGACCAGTAGGGGTTAGGTCATCAACACACAAATTTTGCAAAACTTTGTTATTTAGTCAATAGCAAGGGATGAGGACCACGAGCTAAAAATCATCTCTATTTTTAAAATATTTCTCTGCTTAAGGATAACTCCAGGGTCAAAGCAGAAACCAGGACGGAAGCCAAGAGATCAACGAAGAGGATGTGGCCATGATCCAGAAGACATATGTCATGCATCAGGGCAAAGAAAGGACAGGCAGGAAAATCCGATCCGATTTGACTAATGTTTGAGGTCATTCAAGAGACTTGCCAATGAATTGTATAAGGGGGATATGAGAGAAACAAGAGTTCAAAGTTTCCAAAATCTTCTGCCAAAACACTTCTCAGGGGTGGTGGTGAATCCAGTGAAGACTGTCCAGATGGTTTGGGATGGGTTAACTTTGAAACCCTCACCATTTATCTGAGCTGAGAAGTTGAGGATACAGTTACATGCATGAATCTGAAGTAGAGAAAAGATGTCGAAGCCGGAGATGGGAATTTAGGATTTTGAGGGGATGTGTCAAGTCCTGGAGCTGAGTGAGGTCCCCCAGAGAGAGAAGGAAGCTTGTGTTTGTGCCCTAGTTCAGCCCAACATTTAGAAGAACCCCTTTGGGAAGAGGAGAAGAACCAGCAAAGCCTAAACATGACTCCTTGTTTTAGAAGAACCCCCTTCAGAAGAAGAAGCAATAAAGCAAAGGCTGAACTCTACTTTGTCTTCTTTTCTGCCCCAGATATAATTTACGTTTCTTTTATTGGGCGTTTGTTTCTTGCTCAGCCTTTCAGGTTAGAGCTCTGAAGTCACATTTGATACTTCCCTCAACATCAAAGAGACATAACAGTTTGCTTCTGCAGTGACTATTTTTTTGTTTGTTTGTGTGTGTGTGTGTGTTATTTTAACTTGTTTGTTTGAGACAACGTCTTGCTCTGTCACCTGGGCTGGAGTGCAGTGGCACAATCTCAGCTCACTGCAACCTCCACTGCCTGGGCTTAAGTACTCCTCCCACCTCAGCTTCCCTAGTAACTAGGACCACAGGCAGACAACACCATGCCTGGCTATTTTTTTATTTTTAGTAGAGAAGGGGTCTCGCCATGTTGCCCAGGCTGGTCTTGAACTTCCAAGCTCAAGTGATCTGCCTGTCTCGGCCTCTCAAAGTGCTGGGATTACAGGCGTAAGTCATAGTGCCCAGCCTCATTGGTGCCTTTGAATGCCTGCTCAGTTCTTCCTTCCCACTCCATGCTCCAGGTTCAAAGACTCCATGACCACCATCCATCCCATACCAGAGGCTGCAGGCTTCCACCTTCAGTCCCATCCCTTCTCATTCATCCTATGCATGGGTTCCCAACATTACGTTATACGTATTGAATAGGTCTAAAAATACATTTAGACCTATTCAATACGTATAAACATAAATGTTGACATGACTGGTCACAAAATGTTGGTGGTTTCTTATCAACTGCAGAGAACAGTTCAGGATCCTTACCCAAGTGTCTGAGATCTTTCATAAATTCACACATGGGAAGATGTGGCCTCTCTGTCTGTACTTCCTCACATCACACCCAACACCTCAATCTCTGACTCCATCATCAATTTCCTAGTTCCCTGACTTTGCCCTCCCAGCCCCAAGTCATGGTAACATCTGATTCATTTTTCAAAGTTTAACAACAAAAACAATGATCTTCTCTGAGAATCCTGCCTTTCTCAGGTGCGGAGATTATCCCAGAGATAGACACAGGGTGCAAGACAGCCTAGTTAACCCTTCCCTTGAATTTGATCAGCAAAGACTGAAGGGGGTGGGAGAAGCTCAGACTGGGAATCTATAGCTGCAACAGCTGGACTTTTTTTTCCATCCTATGTTCCAAGTCTTTTTCCAAGAGAATCTAGCCTGGAACACAGAGAGAACAGAGAGTTGAGAGAGTGACCAGAACTTGGGGGATCCCTGAGAAGCTGTCCACCTCTACTTTTTGAGATTGTTTTTCCTAGACTCCCTTGCAGCTCTGTGTGACTGTATGATGAACTTTGAGCTCATGAAAAGTAAGTAGGAATGTATTAAGACCATAAAAATCTCTTTAATTTCTTAAAAAAGTGAATGTGAACTCTTCCTTCTCCTTTTACTACTAGCTGCAATGGAGATGTGAGGGCTGGAGACCACATCACCATATTGAACCATGAGTAGAAAGTCACATATTAAAATTGTGGAGCAACAATATGGAGGATGCCTGACATCTTGAATCTGTACAACCACCAGGACCACTTGTTCTGGCCTCCTATCGTAGCACAGAGAAACAAACTTCCATCTTATTTCAGTCATTAATATTTGTTTTTTTCCATACGTTTGTTTATGCAGTTGCATGATATTTTTTCCATCTATCTATCTATCTATCTATCTATCTATCTATCTATCTACCTATCTATCATCTTATCTATCTATCCATCTATCGACCCATCATCTATCCTATCTTTCTATCCCTCTCTCTATTTTCTATCTATCTATCTATCATCTATCTTATCTATCTATCATCTATCCTATCTGTCTATCTATATATATATATCTATCATCTAGCTATCATCCATCTTATTCTATCATCTATCTATCTATCTCTCTCTCTACCTATCATCTATCCTATCTAATCTATCTATCTATCTATCTATCTATCTATCTATCTATCTATCTATCCATCTATCCATCCATCCATCCTATGTGTCTATTAGGTAACTATCTATCCATCCTATCTACCTATCATTTATCTATCCTATGTATGTATATATCTATCATGTATCTATCTATCCTAGTTATCAGTTATGTATCTATCCACCCTATTTATCTATCTACCTATTTTATGTATCTATTAAATATCTGCATATAACCTATCATCTAGCCATCTATTTGTCTGTCTATCCTATGTATTTATCATCTATTTATTCTATCTCTATTTATTATCTCTATCTATTTATCTATCTATGTCTCTATGTATCTATCTATCTCTCTATCTAGAGATTTCTTAAGTCCTTGGGAATCCTGAGGTCAGCTCTGTTGTAGGATCTCACAGTTATATTAGGTCAACAATCTTCTTTCTCTGCCTAACTTAGTCTGAGTTGTGTTTCAGTTGCTGCTGACTGGAATGACTCTCAGTAAGAAATTGGGAGTGTTATAACAGTGCATTTATGGGTGGCTGACTTGTGACGCTGCCTTCCTTCTCTCTGGATCTTGAGTCCTGCATCCAACCCAGTTCCACAGCCTGGGTATCTGACGGTTTCCCTGGCACTCAGTAGCATTTGAACTGAAATGCCGTTTTCTTGTCGGGATCATTATAATACTTTGGAAAACTGCCTCGGAATTTATGTGGTTACCCTTCACATCTGTAAAATAAACACTCATTTCTTTATAAGGAGAAACTAAAGTTTCACAAAGACCTTCAGGGTCTGTTTTTCTTACACCAGAAATCATACTCAGGCCAAGTAACATGTTCTGGCCCTTAGTGCTCCTGGTTGGACTAATGCCTGGGCTTCCCCAAAGATTTCCTTCCCTGTCTCTCTTCTCTCCTCATTTTAGCCTCTTCCCAGCAGGAGAAGACATCGCTTTCATATCCTAACACCTTACCTGAAAATCCCCCCTGTCTCTAAAATAAAGATGGGGGAAGCTCCTTCATTATTAACCCCAAGAAGTCCATTTGTGCATTGGATCCAATGGGATCTCACATGGCTTTTGCCAACCACTCCCATCACTATAGCTGGCAAGTGCTCAGAGCTCACCCACAGCGCAAAACGTATTTGCGATTTCTGGCCTCGATATAAATCCTAAATTTCATGGCACAGCCTACTAGTCACTCTGGGGCCCAACCCAGTCTGGCCTTTTCAACGATGCCACATCTGAAAACCTTGCAGAAACCTCTTCTCCTTGGATTACCTCGGGGTCACCCCCCTCGGCCACTATTTTGCTTTTCTACCTGCTCATTCGTTAAATAATTCAAAACCGTTTACTGGTCTCGGCCACTATTTTGTATTTCTACCCGCTCATTCATTAAATAATTCAAAAACATTTACAATGTATGGAGTATCTACGAGAGGAAAATATCATCCTGAACAAAACAGGAGCGCCCTTGAGCTCGTTCATCTCATGTGTTGGTGAAGAACTACAGTGAGAGGTAAGATTTAGAGTTTATTCCATGGTGACAGATGATATGAAGGAAAGTAAGTCGGGAAGAAGATTGGGGGTTGGTGGGATGAGTAGCCCCCTCAGTCAATGTACATTTGGTCCTATGGATCCCCCCAAAACACCTATCGTTAGTGATGTCATCTCTCCCCATCTATCCATAACCCCCTCACGTCTTACCCCATCCATGAAGCCATCCTTGTCCGTGGTCAACCTACTTAATACCAACAGTATCAGAAAAGGCAATGATTCCATTACACAAGGGAAACTGATGTGTCTTTAATTTGACATGGAATTCTGTCTATGTTGGACACAGAGGAGCTGCAGCCCTGCTGCCCTCCCTATGTGCTTGTTCAAAGCCTGTTTGGTCTTTCTAGCAGGTGCCTCATGAAAGCAGGACTCATTTCGGGGTCTTCCTACTTTAGACAATGACAAATGGCTCCTGCTTCCACTTGAGCTCCTTAATGAGGAGAGAGAGGGCCTCCGGGGCTCCCTCCACCACTTGCCGGATACAAACGCATAAACGAGGGTTGAATATTTACAGCATAAAGAGTGGGTGTTTACAAAAACAAATTTGTAATAATGTGTCTTATGGAGAATCTGGATAGAAAAATCAAGGCGTTCTAAAGCTGGCAAGCACCCCTTCCCGTCCTGAAGCCTCCTTAATTAATTTAAAGACTTTCTCATTGAAAAGCACAAATGAAAATCCTTATTAATCAGGGAAGCTTTCAGGCTGCTATCAATCATCTCTTATGTAAACTACTGTCTCATCATCCAAACTGGGTGTTTGATTATAGTGATATGATGTATTTCCCTAAACGGATCTATTTGTTCTTGAAACCCACACCAAGTGACTGGAAGTCTTGCAGTAAACAGCTCACTGATAACCAGGGGTGCAAGGCAGCAGGAGTCCCTCTCCCCACATCTTTTCTTGTTGCTTAATCTCAGAAATGGGTGTTAAGGGGATTCCAGGGGACTCCAGAGGATAGAATACGACAGAGTGGGCCTAGCTGCTCTATCATGCTGTACTACCATTCAACACAGAAATCCACACACCCCAGGATGGAATACCCACTATTGGTGTACACTGGGAGATCCTACATCTCTTAAAGGGTAGCTTTGAAGCCTGTGTAATGCACACTGGCTAGTGGCCAAAAAAAAATAGGATACAAACATTTGCACACAGAAGAGATGACATCACGAAGACTCAGCCCCATGACTCCATGCCTCCTCCAACCCATTTTAAGACCACCCCTTATAACCCAAGGTCTATGAGTACATTCAGCCTCTGGTGCACCCAATCTCTAATAGTGAAGCCCATCGTTTTGATGAATGATGACTATTTATTATTCATCTCTATAAAGAAAACAAGTTCAGATTCATTATCCCAGCTGCAAAAAAGGAATTGAAGCAGACACCTCTCCTTGCTTCTCTGTCTGGACAAGAGGCAGTGGCTTACATTTTTGATACCCCTTCCCCCACCTCCCTTTTATACCCAGCTCATGTATCCTGCAGCTTCAGATTCACTGGGTTTGTTATAGCATCTTTGTCTGCTGAGTAGGACCAGCCTTCCATTCTTAAATATGAATACTTCTGTTCTCCAACAAACTGCTAATGAGGACCACCAGAGAATCATGGGGTGCCCCAGGGATCCTCTAGTTTCTACCTGTAAGCTGCTGACCCCATTGCATTATTGTATTCATCTGACTTCTTTTGAGGTGAGGGTTTCTAAGTTTTGGTATTTGCCCTGCATCTCTCCCAAGGTCTTCTCACAGCTGAAGACCCTGCAGAATAGTCTAGCTCAGGGCTTCCTTATTTCAGCACCAGTCACACTGGCAGTGTCTTTGTCAGCACGTGCTGTTATAACAAAATACCACAGACTGGGTGGCTTCAACCACTGACATTTATTTATTTCTCACAATTTGGGACACTGGAAGTCAGAGGTTGGAAAGCCAGTAGAGTTGGGTTCCTGGCTTGCATGTGGCTACTTTCTAATTGTATCTTCACATGATACAGAGAGAGACACACACACACACAGTGAGAGAGAGAGAGAGAAAGAGAGAGAGAGGGAGAGAGAAACACACCACCCTCATCTCTTCTTACAAGATCAGCAATTCTATCAAGAGAACCCAACTATTATAGCCTCATGTAACCCTAATTACCTCCCCAAAGCCCCACCTTCTAATATTATCACACTGGTGGTTAGACCCTTAACCCATAAATTTGAGGAGAAGACAGCATTCCATTCATAACAGGGTGGAATAGTTATTTGTTGTGTAGCTGTCTTATGCTTTGCAGAATGTTCAGCAACATCTCTGGTCTCAACCCCCCAGAGGTCAATAACCCACCTGCTTTCATCATGACAACCAACGATATCTCCAGACATGGCCAGATGTCCCCAGTGGGGCACAATTACCTCTGCTCTGGATTAAAGGTGAACAAACTTTATTTCTTTGTTCCTTACCGTTGACGGGAAGGGCTCCGTGAAGAACCACAGGTATGTGGTGCTGTCTGTGTCTCTTCCTGTTATTTTTCAGAGCCACTTTATGGGTTTAGAACCTGCCAGGCACGGCGGCTCATGCCTGTAATCCGAGCACTTTGGGAGGCCGAGGCGGGCAGATAGTTTGAGGTCAGGGGTTCGAGACTAGCCTGGCCAACATGGCGAAACCTCGTCTCTACTAAAAATACAAAAGCTAGCTGGGTGTAGAGGTGCGTGCCTGTAATCCCAGCTACTTGGCAGGCTGAGGCAGGAGAATCACTTGAACCCAAGAGGCAGAGGTTGCAGTGAGCTGAGATCACACCACTGCACTCCAGCCTGGACAACAGAGACTCTGTCTCAAAACAAAAAAACAAAAACAAAAACAAACAGAAAAAGGAACATGAGGATTCAAACAGAGGAAGGAGGACCCAGGCCAGGTGCAGAGACAAGCTTCTGGGGCAGCCTGGAAACATCAGAGGCTCCATCTAAAAAGCAAATCGCAAGGGAGTGTCGGGAGCCCACCAGAGTGTAACAGTGAGCTCCAAGGGTATCTGTTAATGCCGTAACAAGCATCCCCCCTTTCAAAGTCTCATATGGGTAGGAGTCCCAAGACCTAAAATACCCACAGCATCATGTGGCTGTGGAATTACGGTACAGTGGAAGGGCTCCACTCCCCCCACAGAGAACCGAACCCTCATCACAGCCTCTCAGACGTCACGGTAAACACGCAATCACGGACCGTGTCTGGGAAGATGTCCTCAATGGAAAGTTATCCGTCATCAATTCTTTTCTGTCTCCAAGGAAGACACTCAGGGCAGAACGATCGAGACCTTCCTGGCGAACACGGTGAAACCCCGTCTCTACTAAAAACACAAAAATTTAGCCAGGCGAGGTGGCGGCGCCTGTTGTCCCAGCTACTCGGGAGGCTGAGGCAGGAGAACGGCGTGAACCTGGGAGGCGGAGGTTGTAGTGAGTGAGCTGAGATCGCACCACTGCACTCCAGCCCGGGTGACAGAGCGAGACTCCATCTCAAAAAAATATATAAAAATAAAAATAAACAAATAAATCAATAAAATTGCCTGATTCCTAGGTTGCTTTGTTTCTACGGTCACGAGGGTTTGCCCATCAAATACAGCATCTCTCTGCAGGTTACAATATTTTCTTCCAGGAGGCCAGAGGCAGTGGCTCGTGCCTGTCATCCCAGCACTTTGGACGCCACCCTGACACGGTTACCTGAGCCCGGGAATGCCAGAGCAACCTCATCAACATCGGGAGACCCTGTCTCTGCACAAAGTTAAAACCTTAACCAGGCATACGGGGGTGCACACTTGTAGTTCCAGCTTCTCAGGACGCTGAGCCAGGTGCATCCCTTGAGTCCAGGAGTTAGAGGCTATCATGAGCCGTGTTTGTGCCTCTGGACTCCAGCCTGGGTGATGGAGCCAGACCCTCTCTTTCTGTCTCTCCCTCTGATAAAAAAAAAAAAAAAAAAAAAAAAGAATATTTCCTTCCAAAACTGAAGAGAAGTTTCTTTTTTTCTTTTCTTTCCTTTTTTTTTTTGAGACGGAGTCTTGCTCTTGTCCAGGCTGGAGAGCAGGGACGCGATCTCGGCTCTCACCGCAGCGTCCCAGGTTCACACGCCATTCTCCCAGTTCAGCCTCCTGAGTAGCTGGGACTACACGCACCCGCCACCACGCCCGGCTAATTTTTGTATTTTTAGTACAGACGGGGTTTCACCATGTTGGCCAGGCTGGTCTCGAACTGCCGACCTCAGGTGACCCGCCCGCCTCGGCCTCCCAAAGTGCTGGGATGACAGCCGGAAATGTCTTTAAAAACGTGAACGTCCCCAATTCGGATGTTGTGATTATTCAGAAAAGGCGAGATTGCATTTTCCTTTTGTCCCGTGGAAAGGCACACGTGTGTTTAAGACGCATGTCTATGTAGACAGTTTTGCAGAAAACAAATCATTTGCACTTAGAAGGGAAAAGGTATTGAAAATACATATGATAATTGTACATGCTTGCTGTCACGTATGGGACAGAAATTCCACATGGTAAATTTTTACAAATTATTGGATCAAATGATTATATCTACTAAGAATGAATTATTATTATTATTATTGTTATTATTATTTTTATTTTTAGACGGAGCCTCACTGTCACCCAGGCTGGACTGCAATGGCGCGATCTTGGCTCACTGCAACCTCCGCCTCCTGGGTTTAAGCGATTCTCCTGCCTCAGTTTCCCGAGTAGTTGGGATTACCGGTGTACGCCACCACGCCCGGCTAATTTTGTATTTTTAGTAGAGACGGGGTTTCTCCATGTTAGTCAGGCTGGTCTCGAACTCCCAACCTTAGGTGATCTGCCCACCTTGGCCTCCCAATTTTTTTTTTTTGAGACAGAGTCTCGCTCTGTCATCCAGGCTGGAGTGTAGCAGCGAGATTTTGGTTCACTGCAACCTCCGCTTCCTGGGTTCAAGCAATTCTCCTGCCTCAGCCTGCAGGGTAGCTGGAATTACAGGCACCTGCCACTGCACCCGGCTAATTTTTGTATTTTTAGTAGAGACGGGTTTTCACCATGTTTTCCAGGCTGGTCTTGAACTCCTGACCTCAGGTGATCCGCCCGCCTCGGCCTCCCAAAGTGCTGGGATGACAGGCGTGAGCCGCCACGCCCGGCCTGTTTTTTTTCTTAAAAGACCTTCTTCTCCAGTGTTTCATAAATTCAAAGTACTTGTTTTCTGTGGTTAGTCTGTGTAATGAGACAGTCTCGCACCTGCTCCAATGATGCTGCCCAGAAACTAAACAATGTACCTGTTTTTCACCCCAACCCGTCTACAGTTTAACGTAACCTGTATAAAATGTGTCTTTTTCTTTTCTTTTCTTTTGTCTTCTCTTTTCTTTTCTTTTCTTCTCTTTTCTTCTCTTTTCTTTTCTGTCTTCTCTTCTCTTCTCTTTTCTTCTCTTCTCTTCTCTTCTCTTCTCTTCTCTTTTCTTTTCTTTTCTTTTCTTTTCTTTTCTTTTCTGAGAACCACCTTTCACCTTCCAAAGTCATCTCTCTGTGTTAAATGCCGAACAAGATTCCAGGGTAACGCCTGGACTTTGTCCCGGCCGCCGACCTCCGTCTGTGAAACAAGCTGCTTGTGTTACGTTTTATTTTATTTTATTTCTTAACACCTCTGTGGGGAACTGTTTGATCACTTAATTATTTATAGATTAAAGGCATCGTTACTAATTAACACCGTTCTCCTTGTCATTGGCCAGAACCGTTGGCTTTGAAGTTTGTCTGATGCTGTATTTTGGGAATTCCATCCACCGTTACACTTGGCATAGTTTCAGAATTCAGCACCTGCGTTTCCAAGCAATTATCTGATGGACCGCGGAAACGGTTTCCGGATGCAAAGCCTTGTATGCAAGACATACAAGGATGCAAAGGCATACAAGGATGCGAAGACCTTCCCCACGGCAGAATGTCTACATCAGTCTTGATCCTTCTCACAAAGCCCTTTTGTGGAAAAGGGATGATCGCCGTCCGTCTTAGTTCATCTGAACTGCTGTAAGAAAAATACCATACAATTGGCCGGGCGCGGTGGCTCAGGCCTGTCATCCCAGCACTTTGGGAGGCCGAGGCGGGCGGATCACCTGAGGTCGGCAGTTCGAGACCAGCCTGGCTAACATGGCGAAATCCCGTCTCCACTAAAAATGCAAACAATTACCAGGGCGTGGTGGTGGACACCTGTCATCCCAGCTACTCGGGAGGCTGAGGCAGGAGAATCGCTTGAACCTGGGAGGTGGAGGTTGCAGTGAGCCGAGATCGCACCACTGCACTCCAGCCTGGGCCAACAGCAGTGAGACTCTGTCTCAAAGAAAAAAAATAAAAAAATTCAGACGGGCACGGCGGCTCACGCCTGTCATCTCAGAACTTTGGGAGGCCGAGGTGGGTGTGGATCACCTGAGGTCAGGAGTTCGAGACCAGCCCGGCTAAACACAGCGAAACCCCGTCTCTACTAAAAATGCAAACAATTACCAGGGCGTGGTGGTGGACACCTGTCATCCCAGCTACTCAGGAGGCTGAGGCAGGAGAATCGCTTGAACCCAGGAGGTGGAGGTTGCAGTGAGCCGAGATCGCGCCACTGCACTCCGGCCTGGGCCAACAGCAGTGAGACTCTGTCTCAAAGAAAAGAAAAAAAAAAATTCAGACGGGTGCAGTGACTCACTTCTGTCCCTTCCTCCAGAATGCCCCGACGTCACAGACAACAGAAATTCCAGATGCTTTTCTCGTCAGGTGTCACTTTGTTGGCTGTTCCTGGCAGTGCTGGTAAAATGCACCTTCCTCCTGTCTGAAGGGAAACCGGAGATCCCGGTACAGGTGGAAACCCGGTTCACGCTTTGATCGTCTTTCAGGAGGAAACGCAAGGAGGTGGCCCAGGGTACACCCTGCACGGAATCACGCGTCCAAGACAGATCAAGCACAAATAAAGGGGTGCAGTGGGCGTGTCTGAGAGACGCCTGCACGCCTCGTGAGTTTGCAGGAAATACGGGAACAGGGTGACGACTTGGAAGGGCGTCCACGCCTCGAAACGGTCTGCTAAAAATTTCCTGCGCTGGTTATCAAAGGGGTTGCGAGGTTGTTCACTCTCGTCTTATCAGTGTCCATGGGGAGAAGGGTGAGACCGAGCAGCTCAAATGCTGGTGTGTCTCGGACACCGTGGGATGGGGGGTTCCCATCCACACAGCAGGGCTCGCTGTGAAATCAGAAACAGATGAAGGTGCTGGTGGCTGCGCTGGGACCCGGGGACCCAGCCCCTGATGGCCTCGCTGCTGGCGAAACCTCCTGAGCACCCACAGCCCCCAGTCTGGGCACCTGCAAGCCCCGTAAGAGGTTGTGTGGGCTCAGAGCACCTGCCTGGAGGTTGTGTCTGGTGTAGCCAGGCCTCCATCTCTCTCTGTCTTTCCTTCTGTCTCTCTGTCAATCTGTCTCCTCTCTCTCCTTTTCTTTCTGTGTTTCTGTCTCTAGCTCTTCCTCCTTCTTTCTCTCTATCTCCTCCTCTCTGTCTCTCTCTCTCTTCCTGTCGCTTTCTTTCTCTCCCTCTGTCTCTCTCTCCCTGTTTCTTTTCTTTTCTTTTTCTTTTTTTTGTTTTTTTTTGAGACGGAGTCTCGCTCTGTCGCCCGGGCTGGAGGGCAGTGGCCGGATCTCAGCTCACTGCAAGCTCCGCCTCCCGGGTTCCCGCCATTCTCCTGCCTCAGCCTCCCGAGTAGCTGGGACCACAGGCACCGCACTCGCCACCGCGCCCGGCTAGTTTTTTGTATTTTTTTTTTAGTAGAGACGGGGTTTCACCGTGTTAGCCAGGATGGTCTCGATCTCCTGACCTCGTGATCCGCCCGCCTCGGCCTCCCAAAGTGCTGGGATGACAGGTGTGAGCCACCGCACCCGGCCTGTCTCCTTTCTATGTATATGTCTGTCTCTCTTTCTCTCTCTGTGTCTCTCTT
This sequence comes from Macaca mulatta, assembly GCF_049350105.2. Classification (NCBI taxonomy): domain Eukaryota; kingdom Metazoa; phylum Chordata; class Mammalia; order Primates; family Cercopithecidae; genus Macaca; species Macaca mulatta. The sequence continues at coordinate 690,903 of NC_133426.1, read as the reverse complement.
TCCGTGCCAGAATGAGTTCCTGTTAAGATTCAGACTAGTCAGTGTGGTAGAAATTCTCAGTCTAGCTGGGCACAGTGGCTCATGCCTGTAATCCCAGCACTTTGGGAGGCCAAGGCGGGCGGATCACCTGAGGTCAGGAGTCTGAGACCAGCCTGGCCGACATAGTGAAACCCCATCTCTACTAAAAATACAAAAAATTAGCTGGGGGTGGTGGCGGGCGCCTGTCATCCCAGCACTTTGGGAGGCCGAGGCGGGTGGATCCCCTGAGGTCAGGAGATGGAGACCAGCCTGTCCAATGTGGTGAAACCCTGTCTCTACTAAAAATACAAAAATTAGCCCGGACGTGGTGGCAGGTGCCTGGAATCCCAGCTACTCGGGAGGCTGAGGCAGGAGAATCGCTTGAACTTGGGAGGCCAAGATTGTGGTGAACCGAGATCGTGCCACTGCCCTCCTGCCTGGGCTACAGAGCCAGACTCCTGTAATTAAAAAAAAAAGAGAGAAAAAGAAAAAACAGCCAGACCGTGTCTCAAAAAGAAATAAATAAACAAAAATAAAAAAAGAGGAATTGTCATTCTATGTATAAAATGTTGGAAATGGAGAGTAGAGCTGTCCTTAGCATTATTAAGATAAATTGCAGGGCTGAGATGGGGCAGATAAGAGACGAGCCAGTGATCCGGGCGCGGTGGCTCACGCCTGTAGTTCCAGCACTTTGGGAGGCCGAGACGTGCGGATCACCTGATGTCAGGGGTTCGAGACCAGTCTGGCCAACATGGTGAAACTCTGTCTGTAACAAAAATACAAAAAATTTAGCTGGGTGTGGTGGTGGTGGGCACCTGTCATCCCAGCTCCTCGGGAGGTTGAGGCAGGAGAATCGCTTGCACCCGGGAGGTAGAGGTTGCAAAGCCGAGGTTGCACCATTGCACTCCAGCCTGGGAAGCAAGAGTGAAAATCCGTCTCAAAAAAATAAAATAAAAAAGAGAGGACCCAGGGAGGTTGCGTAGGGTCCATCTTGGAGGGTCCCAGCCCTCCATCCATCCCAACCAGCCAGGCCTCGTGTGTCTGCAACGTCCCGTTACAATCAACCCTGGTCCTGTACAGGACTCCATCGAAAGCCGTCTCCGTGTTCTTTTTGAACACTGCAAGATTCATCGCCATAAATATCATCTTTGTTTCCTAATTTTTTTAACCGACTTGATTGAAATCCTCATGACAGCCACCATCCAGTCCTCGCATGCAACGTGATAGGGACGACAGGCGGCGTCTGTCTCGGCAAACTCTCCGGGACGCCTCATCCCGTGTTTTCTGAGCGTTTAATCGAATCACGCGTCTCCCACTTGTTATTTTTAATTTGCAGCGTTTGATTTCTGACACCGGTTCCTCCGCACATCCTCATTGATGCAGTCTGGAGACTCGGTGGCTCGGGTGATTAAAACAAAAACTAATTAGGCATGATTAAAAAAAGAAAAAGAAAAAAACAGAGACCTCCTAACTATGGGGCCCGTGACCGGGTAAAGGAGGCCGATTTCACTGGAAATGCCTCGTTTTCTTTCTAAGCGATGACGTCCAGCTTCGTACGGTGTGATTGACTTTGACACATGTGAAAGGCCACGTGCCATATTCTTCTCCCAACCTCCCCTTCCCGAACATTCACCAGAAACTGCAGAACGGGGCCCGTTGATGTCGAGTCCTCAGACAACTCGTGGAAGATAATTCTGTTAAGTGGGCAGGAGATGGAAAATGAACAACGGGGACTGGACCCGGTGTTTTCTTTGGCTGAGCCACGGGGTCGAGACACGACTCTGTGGCCCCCCAGAGAAAAGACCATTAGAGTTTCTGACCTTTCAAGTTCTAGTTATAATGATAGCAAAGAAGTAAAGGATGGGGGGGTGAAAAAAAAAGTAAAGGATAGGGGAAAAAAAAAAGGGTAACTGTTGGAAAAAAAGGCCTTTCCTCCTCCAGCAACGTGCAGGTGGTTTTGGTTTTCTAAGACGGAGTCTCGCTCTGTCGCCCAGGCTGGAGTGCCGTGGCACGATCCCGGCTCACTGCAACCTCCACCTCCCGGGTTCAAGCGATTCTCCTGCCTCAGCCTCCTGAGTCGCTGCTGGTGGCTCATGCCTGTAATCCCAGTTACTCGGGAGACTGAGGCAAGAGAATTGCTTGAGCCAGGAGGTGGAGGTTGCAGTGAGCAGAGATTGCACCACACTGCACTCCAGCCTGGGTGGCAGAGCGAGACTCCAAAAAAATAAAATAAAAATAAATAAATAAATAAACTATCCTAATACATAATGTATTACATATATTATATATAAATATATAGTATATATTACATATAATATATAAATGTATATACATATAATATATAACTTATAATATATAATTGTATATTACATATAATATATAATATATAAATGTATATTACATATAATATATTATATATAATATATAAATGAATATTACATATAATATAGAATATATAAATGTATATTACATATAATATATAATATATAAATGTATATTACATATAATATATAATATATAAATGTATATTACATATAATATATAAATATATATTTAAATATATAATATATACTATGTATTTAAATATATTTATATATTATATATTTAAATATATAAATACATAACATATATTATATATAAATACACAATATATTTAAATATATGGTATATATTCTATATAATATATAATTTAAAAATATATAGTATATATTATAAATACACAATATATTTAAATATATCGTATATATTTTATATAATATATATTTTAAAAATATACATTATATACATTTAAACTATAATGTATATTATATATTATATAAATATATTTTTAAAATATATATTATATATTTAAAATTTTTCTTGTTTGATCCCCTGGTTTGTGGCACTTTGTGACAGCATCTTCAGGAAACCCTTACAATATGGAAATCTTTTGTTTCGTCCAAGCACCCGGCTGTCCGTTCCCCTCCCGTATCAGCCTCATCCCTTTGCCACCGGAGTCCACCCTCCTGGATCAGAGAGCAGGGAGTCAGGGTTCAATGGTCTCCAGAGAGAGACTCTGAAGCAGGACAAATCCAATTCCCCACATGGCCCATTTTCCAACCCGTTCCATGGCAGAGGCCCCTTTGTGGTGAAAGCATCCAGAACAGGTTTGGGCAGGGGGAGATGCATCATGTCAGCCCACCAGCCTACGGAAAGAGAAGCTGTTTGCCCCTGAGCCTCTCATCTCTGCTTGCTTTGCTCACCCTGGGATACATGGCCACGGTGTCCGGAATCCGCTGACTCTGTCAACCCATCAGCGGTGATATGAGTTCACAGGAGCGTGTGGTTTGATGCCTGCACCGTTACAATAGGTGTTGAAGCTGCCATGCCCGAGATGTAGACGGGT